>NC_045962.1:49691317-49991317 GCF_010909765.2 Amblyraja radiata | reverse complement strand
GGTCACTGCTGGTGGGAGACGAGAGAAGGGGACGTGACTAGTTGGACATAGGAGAAGGGAATCCATGTTGTCCTGAGATGCTTCCTGACCTGCTGAGCTACTGAGCACTGTGTCTTCTTCCATAAGCACACCCCCTGTTTAGTACGGCAACTCGGTCAGGTTATTTTAATTAATTAAAAGTTCTCCGCATTTATAATTTTTGGAATAGTCAGCCAGTCCTGACCATAGACTCAATGGACACACGGAGAATCCTGTCTAAGGTCAACACGTGGAAAGCAGTCGGACCCGACAACATCCCAGGACGTGTGCTCAAGGAATGTGCTGAGGAGTTAGCAGATGTGCTAACAGACATCTTTAACATCTCCCTTAGTCAAGCCATTGTCCCCACATGCCTCAAAACTTCCACGATAATCCCCATAACGAAGAAACCAGTGGTTGCCTGCCTAAATGACTACCGCCCTGTCGCCCTGACCTCAATAATAATGAAGGTTTTGAACGCCTGGTGAAACCCCACATTACTGCCAGCCTCCCCTCATCGTTAGACCCCCTCCAGTTTGCCTATCGCCCCAACCGTTCTACAGAGGATGCCATCTCTACCACACTGCACACAGTACTCACGCATCTGGAAAACAAAAACACATACGCCAGAATCCTGTACATTGACTTCAGCTCAGCGTTTAACACCATCATCCCGCAGAGACTTGTGGAGAAACTAACCCTGCTGGGCCTCAACACCACCCTGTGTCACTGGATCTTGGACTTTCTGACAGAGAGACCGCAGTCAGTCCGTGTTGGCAAGAACACTTCAGGCTCGATCACGCTGAGCACCGGCTCCCCTCAAGGCTGTGTGCTCAGCCCGCTGTTGTTCACATTGCTCACACATGACTGTGCTGCCAGATTCAGGGACAATACGATCATAAAATTCGCGGATGACACAACAGTGGTGGGACTCATCAGCGGAGATGACGAATCAATGTACAGGGAGGAAGTAAAACAACTAGTGGACTGGTGCGGCAAAAATAATCTAGAATTAAATGTCGACAAAACGAAGGAGATGGTTGTCGACTTCAGGAGGGCGCAGCCAAAGCATACACCCCTCAACATCAGTGGCACTACAGTGGAGAGCATAAAGTTCCTCGGTGTGCAAATTACAGACAGCCTCACCTGGTCCAGGAACACCACTGGGACCGTCAAACGGGCCCATCACCAACTGCACTTCCTGAGGAAACTAAAACAGGCCTCACTCCCCACCAACATCCTCAGGACTTTCTACAGGGGTATGGTGGAGTCTGAACTCACGTACTGCATAAATACGTGGTACTCCACCTGCAACTGCTCGGACAGGAAGGCTCTGCAGAGGGTAGTGAGGGGAGCAGAGAGGATCATTGGCGTCTCCCTACCCTCGGTACAAGAACTGTTCCAGAGCCGCTGTCTGAAAAAAGCTCAGAGAATTGCTAAGGACAAACTGCAACCCCTCCACATACACCTGGATCTCCTGCCATCAGGCAAGAGATATCGAAGCATCAAAGCCCGGACTACAAGACTGCTAAACAGCTTCCTACCACAGGCTGCGAGGCTGCTAAACAGTCACTCTGTACTCACAGTCACTTGATTCTGCGGCTGGCACGGACACTTTAATAACTGGCACTGGCCACTTTAATAACTGGCACTGGCCACTCAAATCAGCTGCCCCGGACATTTTATGATTGGTTTATAGTATTTTAACGTTGTGTTTTACCTGCTTTTAACTATTTATACTGTTCCATCAGGGACTGGATTGTTTTTAGTATTATGTGTGAAATGTTTTAAATTTCATGTGCGATGCTCCGCTATTCCCTGGGAAACGTCTTTTTATTTTGCACTGTACAACTGTTGCTTGCAAGATGACAATAAAGGTTGATTGATTGATTGATTGATTGATTGATATTCCTATTGCATGGCAAGTGGGTAAAAGGTTCTAAACATTTAGGAATGTCAATCAATATACACCTTTACACACAATTTCATATTTGCTGCTCTTCTTTCAAACAGACTATTTGAATCTCTGTTACAAAACAGGTTTTTTTTCCATAAAATGATATCATGTCACAGAGGTAAATTGTAACTAGTCAGCCTACAGTTCTGTCCAGTTCTGTCAACAGCAAGGCCCTGGTTGTATTTACCTGGGAGACTCTGAGCAGTGTCTGGATCAGACGACTCTGCTGGTTCACCCCCATTTTTACCAAAGCGAAGAGGCTATACACCAAGTCATTACAGCTCATTAGCTGAGCTTCCTTCAAGGCCTTCTGGCATATCTTCTCAAAGAGTGGATGCTCGAACATCAACTTCTGTTCGTAACGTCTCTGATCATCTGACATTCTCTTTATCGTTTCCCACATGGTTGTCAGGGCATTGCTGGTATATTTCCACGCCATTTTGGAGTGTTCATACAAGTCTAACACATCACTGGGAGAGGTGCATTGTCGAAGCTCATTACAGAATTGTTCCCAAGATGTCCTCATCTCAGTTGGTCTTTCCAACTCTGTGGAAGAACCCTCAGAGGTTGGTCCACTGTATTGAGATGATGTTCCTTTTGCTGAACTGCCAATGGAAGGATCAGATAAAACACTAGAATCTTTGGTGTCTCTGTCACAGTTATTTACATCTTCTGCTTCACTGGGAATTTGATGTATCCTTTCAGAATACTGGAAGCGGATTAAAGTTAAGCCCATACAATTTCTCAGATGGCAAGATAAGCCATTTTGTTTCCTTAATGTCTCAAATCCATGTTTTTGGATCAAAGTTCTGCAATTTCTGTAACCAGTTGCAGTGGATCCTCGGGTGCACAGTCTCAAAATCCTAACAAGCCGACTTCCAGATTGATGGATATTCATGACGAGGCGCTCAAACTAGCCCGAAACCAACTCACATTAATTCACACAGTGCAACACTGATTTTTTTTCAACTGTTGTAAGAGAAAGAAAAAACAAGGTTAATGCTGCAGTAGTTATAAAAGCATTGTAAGTGACAACCTCGCAATTTCTCTACTCTTAACATTGATCAGTTTGCTGTCTTTGTCCTTCCAGGTGACTGAGTTAAGATATTTGAAATGTGTTGTCCGAAGAGCTTTGTGAGTTGTTGCAACATATGTTGTAGATAGTGGGGCTACCTTGATAAATGTTGAAGTGGATCACTTCACATTCAAAACAAGAAGGCTATAGACTAACTAACATTACAAGTGGCGTTATTTTGTTCTTGCCCCCATGATGATTTAATGGTATGGAGGCCTTGCTAATCTGCCGTCGCACTGGGAGTAGCCAAGGCAGCTCAAGATAATACCTTCTGGTACATGCTCATCACGTTTATGTAAATAGCAATTTGGTCTCTGTGGACAATGTCTGAAGCTGGTGCACTGGGATTAGATAAGGCATATTGCGTTATTCAATGCGAGCCCCCATAGGATATACAGTGAGAACTGTATTGTCTGCTCTTTTCAAATGAAGAGACAGGCCTGGCACTGCAAAATATACTGGACAGAAAAAACACTCAAGGAGGGAAGTGAGCTTGGATGAGCGAGAGGGGATGATCAATTCTTTGCCTGATGATGCCTTCTCCTTACTCCCATTCCCCAACATGGAGGTGGTCCAGAAAGCCACTCTTGAAGTACTAACTGTTGAGAGTTTGTTCTATTCCCCTGCTCTATCACTTCTGCCCTACGTTCACTTCCCTCAATTGCCCATGGGATTCCTGTTCTAAATCATTCTTGCGAACAGCAACTTCCTGTTATGAGTGGCTCAAGAAGGCAGAATTGCAGTAATCAGGAATGGTGATTACATGCTGTCAATGCCAGACACATGCCAACATCCTGACAACAGCTACTGTACAGCGTGTCAGCTTTACCTCAATGGGCACTGCTTTTAGTAAGATGCTCACATCAATCAACATTTTAAAAATCCCAACATCTGGTCATACTACATTGGTGCGATCGGGCAGGTATTTCATATTACCAACATCCCCACAATTATGGAGGTACAATAAGCTGTGGATGCTGAAACCTTGAGCAAAACATAATGTTGGAGGAACTCAGCGGGTCAGGCAGCATCTGTGGAGGGAATGGACAGTTTTGGTTGGGATCCTTCTTCAAACTAATAGGAGTTGGGGAGGAGGGAAGAGAAACCTACATCATAAACTTGTCTCCCATCTCCCTTTAATCCTTCCTCTTCCACCACCCCATCTCTTTCCACTGATATACCTCCCTCCATTATTACATTTCACTTCTCCTCTCTCCTTAGACTAGATCTCACATCTTCAGTATTGAAGTGGAGGCAAATCTTGAAGGGTTGGAATAACTCATGGCCCACGTTCTCCAGAAATGCTGCCTGACCCGCTGAGCTACTTTGTGTCCTTTCGCAAGCAAGTCATCCTCGATCCAGAGGGGAGGCACATGTTGCAGTCAGGGTGGTGGGGTGCACATTATTTATGGGTTGATCTAACCCATCAAATTGTGGTAGTGGCAATACCTCTGAACATGAGGCAGACCAGGGCCAACAATCGGGGAGGATCCTGCTCCCGGGGTCAAACGCTGACCCGCACTCATCGCGGGCCGGAGGGAGCCCCGGAGAAGCCGCCCTCGATCTGTGCCGCCCGCGGCTGCCTCAACCTTCCTCCTTTCAGGAAACGCTCACGCTCTGCCGGGGTGACCGACGCGAAAGCCTCCAGTTCCCGGGTTTAAACATCTCCTTCCCCCCGACTCACCTCCATCGCATCCCCGACCGTCCGCTGGCCGCCGCCATCTTAGAATTTAAACTGACGCGAGCCCTGTTGAAGGCGGAGCTGTTCACGCTGCGTCACTGGCTCAACTGCTGATGGTGAAACTCTTATTACAAAATCCAACTGTAACTTATTCCATCTTGTTCCCAACTTGTTTCTGCTTTACGCCGTTAGTGTTCTTCATTGCTCTGATCTTAAAAATACGTTGAGTGCGTTTAGGGGCGCTATTCGGAAAGCACTCATTCAAAATCGACCAAGAACAGCATTTGCATGCGTTTAAAGGGGCTGTCCCACTTGTGCCACCTATTTGGCGAGTTTTGAAGAGTTTAAAAAAATGACATGTTGAAGACCTCCTTCAACTATGTAGAAGACCTCCTTCGACTATGTTGAAGACTAGCTACGACTAATTCCGGGAAAATTAGACACCGAATAGTGGAGAGTGAAGACGACCTTCTTCGATTTCCTTTAACCTCCCTTCGACTAAGATGAAGACTATCTATGACTACCTCCGACGACCCTCGATTACCTACGACTAACATGCCTACCTACTACGAGTAACAAAAGTATCGATTTTTTCCATGGCGACCTTTTTTTACTCGCAGGCATTTTTTAACTTATTGAAAAAAAACGCGCGACCTAGCCGAGGCCTCGAGTACGCGGATACCACTCTCGAGCATGAAGGAGAGTTACGAAGACTTCCTACGACCTCGTCGACCATGCTACGAGTATGAGTCGAGGGCAAACTCGCCAGAACTCGCGGATTAGGTTGCCCAAGTGGGACAGGCCCTTTAGAGATCGAAGATAGTCGAAGGTAGGTCGAAGGAGATCGTCTTCACTCTCCACTATTCGGTGTCCAATTTTCCCGAAGCTAGTCGAAGCTGGTCTTCAACATAGTCGAAGGAGGTCTTCTACATAGTCGAAGGAGGTCTTCAACATGACACTTTTTAAAACCCTCCTAAACTCTTCTAAACTCACCAATTAGGTCGCCGCAGTAGGACAGCCCCTTTAAGGTGCAATTCTGATCGCCCCATCACAGGAAAGATGTGGAAGCTTTGGATAAGGTGCAAGGAGATTGACCAGAATGCTGGCCGAATTAAAGGGTTTTGGCTACAGGGAGAGGTGGGATAGACTTGGATTGTTTTAGTCTCATTTAGTTTATTGTCTCGAGTGCCGAGGTACAGTGACAAGCTTATGTTGTGTGCTAATCAGTTAGCGGAAAGACAATACATGACAATCGAGCCATGTGTGCGGATACATGATATAGTGGATAACGTATCGTGCAAGATAAAATCCAGTGAAGTCCGATGAAAGATAGTCCGAGGGTCTCCAATGAGGTGGAAAGTAGTTTAGGACTGTTCTCTAGTTGTTGATAGAATGATTTAGATGCCTGATAATGACTGGGAAGAAACTGTCCCTGAATCTGAAGGTGTGCCTTTTCACACTTCTATACCTCGTGCCTGATGGGAAAGGGGAGATGAGGGAGTGATGGGGTGAGACTCATCCTTGATTATGCTGGTGGCCTTGCCGAGGCAGCCTGAGGTCTAAATGGGGTCAATGGAAGGGAGGTTATTTTATGGATGGTCTGGGATATGCCTACAATTCTCTGCAATTTATTTCAGTCTTGGATGAAGCTGTTCCTAAACCATGCATCCCGATTTTCTCTGGAAAGTCAAGGATCGAGGGGCGATTTGATAGAAGTATCTAAAATTGTGAGAGGCATAGATGAGGTAGACAATCAGAACATATTCCCAGTGTGGAATTGTCCAGAGGGCATAGCTTTAAGATATGAGGGGGGAAGTTTAATGGAGATATGCAGGACATTTTTTTCACATCGAAAGTGGTGGGGATCTCATTGCCAAGGTTGGTGGAATCACTTCCAATTCCCAATGTACAGCTATTTCGTATTGGAGAATCAAGGAACTGCAGGTGCTGGTTTACAAAAAAAACACTTAAGTGCTGGAGTCAGGACCGTACGAAGCTTTTCAAATAGGGGGGTGGCATGACAGGATTACAAAAAACTTAATGTGAAACTTAATCACGAGCGCGAAGCGTGAAGTCCCTCGATGCCAAGGTCCAGGGGTTTTAGATGCTCCCTGATGCATTCTGAGCCTTATTTTGGAGCATTTCTTCACCGAATTTTGCACCAAATTTATGACCAATATTTCAGAAATTAAAAGGAACCTGAGAGGTAGCTTTTTCACACAAAGGGTGCTGGGTGTATGTAACGAGCTGCCAGAGGAGGTAGTTAAGGCTGGGACTATCCTAATGTTTAAGAGACATTTGGACACGTACATGGATAGGACAGATTTAGATCGATATGGGTCAAACGCGTGTGAGTGGGACTAGTTTAGATGGGACATGTCGGTCGGTGTGGGCAAGTTGGGCTGAAGGGCCTGTTTCCACACTGTATCATTCTATGACTAAAAAGTGAAGAAGAAAAATGCATGTAGATAAGTAGAGCAGATTTGAAAGAGGAGTGAAATGTAAAGGCAGAGAGAGGTTTATGGGTGGAAAGGAACATAGGAAAGTAGGGGGAGAGTGGGCTTGGGCAGATGGGTGAAGAGAAAATAGTCACAAAGTGCTGGAGTAACTCAGTGGGTCAGGCAGCATCTGCGGAGAATATGAATAGGCGACGTTTCACAGAGTGCTGAAGTAACTCAGCGAGTCAGGCAGCATCTGTGGAGAACATGGATAGGTGACATGTCACAGAGTGCTGGAATAACTCAGTGGGTCAGGCAGCATCTCTGGAGAAAAGGTATAGATTATATTTCGGGTCAAGACCGTTCTTCAGTAATATTCATGATGTGACATGCATAGACATTCCTGAATGTTACCCAAATCATCGTGAGCTACTTTGTTATGGTGCTTGCCCTCTCCTATAACATCTCTGCTGCCTTGGGTGATGCAGGACAGGACACAAGCTTTGGGACACGGTGTGAAGCTGTTGCCGTCTGTCCTAACCTGGTGAAAACCTGGATGGAGTGGATTTCGAGAGGATGTTTCCACTAGTGGGAGAGTCTAGGACCAGTGGCCACAGCCTCAGAATTAAAAGACATTCCTTTAGGAAGGAGATGAGCAGGAATTTCTTAAGTCAGAGGGTGGTGAACTGTGGAATTCATTGCCACAGACAGCTGTGGAGGTCAAGTCTGGACATTTTTCAGGAGGAGATTGGTAGATTCTTAATTGATACAGGTGTCAGAGGTAATAGGGAGAAGGCAGGAGAATGGGTTTGAGAGGGAAAGATAGAGTCATAGAGTGATACAGTGTGGAAACAGGCCTTTCGGCCCAGCATGTCCCATCTGCACTAGTCCCACCTGCCCACGTTTGATCCATATCCCTCCGAACCTGTCCTATCCATGTACCTGTCTAACTGTTTCTTAAATGTTGTGATAATCCCTGCCTCAACTACCTCCTCTGGCAGCTTGTTCCATACATCTACCGCCCTTTGTATGAAAAACATACCCCACAGACTCCTATTAAATCTTTTGCCCTTCACCTTAAACTTATGTCCTCTGCTCCTCGATTCACTTACTCTGGGCAAAAGACTCAACCATATCTATTCAAATCATGATTTTATACACCTCTATTAGATCATCCCTCATCCTCCTGTGCTCCATGAAATAGAGTCCCAGCCTACTCAACCTCTCCCTATAGCTCTGGCCCTCTAGTCCTGGTAACATCCTCATAAATCTTCACTGTACCCTTTCCAGTTTGATGACATATTTCCTATAACATGGTGCCCAGAACTGAACACAATACTCTGAATGCGGCCTCACCAACTTCTTATGCAACTGCAACATGACCTCCCAACTTCTATACTCAGCCTGACCCGCTGAGTTACTACTCCAGCACTCTGTGAAACATCACAGAACAGGGCAAGATTAGCAAGTTTGCTGATGATACAGAAGTGAGTGGTTTTGCAGATAGTGAAGATGGTTGTGAAAGATTGCAGCAGGATCTGGATCAATTAGCCAGGTGGGCAGAGGAATGGTTGCATGGTTCCTTGAAGGTCGTGTCGCAGGTATATCAGGTGGTCAAAAAGTATTTTGGCACTTTGACCTTCATCAGTCAGAGTATTGAGTATAGAAGTTGGGAGGTCATGTTGCAGTTGTATAAGACTTTGGTGAGACCGCATTTAGAATATTGTGTTCAGTTCTGGGCACCATGTTATAGGAAAGATGTCAAACTGAAAAGAGTACAGAGATCCCCATCCTGGATCAGTCCAATCAGGGTTGTGTCATCCGCAAACTTGAGAAACTTGACAGGTGTCTGTGAAGGTGCATTCACTGGTGGGGCGAGAGTAGAGGAGAGGGGAGAGTACGCATCTTGCGGTGCTCCTATGCTGAGCGTTTGTGGGTCCGAGATATGCTTTCCCGCCTCACATGCTGCTTCCTGTCTGTCAGAAAGCTGGTGATCCACCGACAGAGGGGTTCAGGCACAGTCAACTCAGAAAGTTTGGAGCGTAGTAGCTCTGGCACAATGGTGTTGAATGCAGAGCTAAAATCAATAAAACTAAATCCTCGCATAGGTTCCCTGGCATTCTAGGTGCTGGAGGATGAAGTGCAGGCCCAGATTGACTGCATCATCCACAGATCTATTGGCCCAATATGCAAAATGCAGATGGTCCAGCAGAGGGATTGTGATATTGTTCAGCTTGGCCAGCACAAGCCTTTCAATGGTCTTCATGACTGCAGAGGTCAGTGCGGGGTCCATTCTTTGCAGACTGGGGTCTGGCTGTGTTTGTTGGGGAAGGGGTACCAGGGATACGTTTCTAATTTTCAAACCTGCAGTAAAACTCATTCAGGTCGTTCGTCAGCTGTCCAAAGAGCGGGGGGCTTTCAAACTGAAGAAGAGTCATTAGCTGAGAACTTGCTCCTCAACTTCTCAGAGTACCTTTCCTTGGCAGCTCTGATTCCTCTTCTCAGCTCTTTATCGATTAGGCCCACTTTTAACTCTTTAATGATTAGGCTATCGGCTTGACGCATATTTCAGTATTGGTATCAAGGAAAAGAAAGCAGTTCCAATTGTTTGATATTATTTGATATTGTTTGATATTGTTTAATATCTAATAAAATCAAATAACCTCCACCGAAAACGGTGTCTGAGACGGGCCAGGAAGATCATCCAGGACCCCTCTCACCCTAACCATGGACTGTTTGCCCTCCTCCCATCAGGGAGGCGGTACAGGAGCCTCAGGTCTCGAACTAGCAGGATGAGGAACAGCTTTTTCAACAACACACTTACATTGCTGAACTCGGAGTCCCGTCGCTAGATATCTTTGGTCTCTCCATCCACATTGTTGACCAGTACTCTTCTTACTCTAGTGTATGCTTGTTCTGTATTTTTTTTTTAAATTCCTATCTTGCACTATGACTATGACCAGACGCTAAACTGCATTTCGTTGTACCTATACTTGTATCTGTGCAATGACAATAAAGTTGAATTGAATTGAATTGAATTGAATTGAATTATTCATATGGAGGAGAAAATATAATAGCTCTAAAACCTACCTTAATTTTGCAATCTCATTAAAGATAATCCCCCTTCCCCTCTCCCCTCCCCCATCTCTCTCTCCCCTCCCCTCCACTCTCTCTCTCCCCCTCCCCCCTCTCACATCCCCCCCTCTTTCTTGAGGGGGGGGCGAAGATGAAGGTGGTGCGGGCCCAGCGGGCGGGGGGGATGAATGTGGCGTGGGCCCAGCGGGGGTGGCGGGGGCCCAGCGGGGGACAGTGAAGGTGGCGTGGACCCAGCGAGGGTCAGCGGGGGTGGCGTGGGCCCAGCTGGGGTGGCGTGGGCCCAGCGGGGGTAGCGTGGACCCAGCCCGGGTCAGCGGGGGTGGCGTGGACCCAGCGGGGTTGGCGTGGGCCCAGCAGGGGTGGCGTGGACCCAGCGGGGGTCAGTGAGGGTGGCGTGGACCCAGCGAGGGTCAGCGGGGTTGGCATGGGCCCAGCTGGGGTGGCGTGGGCCCAGCAGGGGTGGCGTGGGCCCAGCGGGGGTGGCGTGGACCCAGCGGGGGTCAGCGGGGGTGGCGTGGACCCAGCGGGGGTGGCGTGGGCCCAGCTGGGGTCAGTGAGGGTGGCGTGGACCAAGCGGGGGTGGCGTGGGCCCAACGGGGGTCAGCGAGAGTGGCATGGACCCAGCGGAGGTCAGCGGAGGTGGCGTGGGCCCAGCGGGCGTGGCATGGACCCAGCGTGGGGTGGTGGGGGTGGCGTGGGCCCAGCGGGGGTGGCATGAGCCCAGCGGGGGTGGCATGAGCCCAGCGGAGGTGGTGTGGGCCCAGCGGGGGTCAGCGGGGGTGGTGTGGGGGGAAGATGGCTTGGGCCCCGGCGGCAGGGGGAGGCGAGGGGAGCAGGCTCCGCCGCAGCGGCGTCTGGTGTTGGGGTTACAGCTGTTGGCTTCAGATTCAGCCACTCTTGTCCGGTGACGGGGGAACAGAGAACTGGCCATTTCCAAAGTGGAAACGTGGATTTTTTTCCGTTTAAAAAAAAAATTTTCTTCCGATTTTTTTTCCCGTTTTTTTTTTTGGTGATTTTTTCTTAGGGTGGAAAAAAGGGGGGTGCGGTCGCACCCAACGCACCCCCCCTTCGGCCGGCCATGGCTGGAGTAACTCAACAGGTCAGGCAGCTCTCCCGGGATCCTCAATTCACCTCCATTAACTATCCCAAGTTCATGTCTTTCTCCACAGTAAAAACAGAGAAATATATATTGAGGACCTTGCCCATACATAGATAACCACTTAAGGGCCTGGCCCACTTGGCCGTCATTTACGCGACAGGCCAGTAGAGACTGACACGCGACAGTCGCGCGCGTCATCATACGTCTTCATCTGTCAGCACAGTTGTCTGGAGCCTGTATTTCTCTTACATATCACTAGGAGCAGTCACTCTGGAACAATAACTGCTGCTTTTTAGGGCAGCACAGTGGTGCAACTGGTAGAGCTGCTGTCTCGCAGCGCAAGAGATCAGGGTTCAATCCTGGCCTCCGGGGTTGTCTGTGTGAAGTTTGCATGTTCTCCCTGTGACTGCATATTTTTTCTCCGGTGGTCTGATTTCTGCCAAAGGTTTGCGGGTTTGCAGGTTTATTGGCCTCTGTAAATTGCCCGTATGTGAAGAGAGTGGATGAAAAAGTAAGATAACACGGAACTAGTGTGAATGGGTCATTGATATTTGGCATCTAGACTCAATGGGTTGAAGGGCTTGTTTTCATGCTGTAACTCTAAATTAAACTAAACTCAATCTTGCGTGATGCTCCCCCTCTCAGCTACTCAAGCGAAACATTAAAAACATATCCCTTTTCCCCCAAAAACCAGAAGAAAGAATTCAACCCAAGAAAATTTTAAGTAACAAAGTATCACACTTTATAAAATTATATTCTCTTGATAGCCAGACTGCTCCTGCCCAAGATCACTGAGGACTTTAAATATGGAATTGGCTTGGTTGCCAGCATAATTCTCATGTGCAGGAAGGAACTGTAGATGCTGGTTTACACTGAAGATAGATACAAAATGCTATAGTAACTAGTATCGCTTTCTGTCCTGGGCCTCCTCCACAGTCCAGCATTTAGTATAATTCTCATTATTGTTTTGATGGATGAGTAACCTGACATCATCAAGATCAGCAGTGTTTCAGATTAATCTCTGCGATCTGTTGTACATTGACTTAGATTCTTTGATTAAATCAGTTCTGATCAATAGTCATATAATTCTGAAGTCATACATATGTAGCCATTAATGATTTTATTGTAGTTGAGAAGCAAATCAATTATTGAATATACTGAGACAAACGGGATGACTGGGCTAAATTCCAAGTTTCAAAAGAGTTATCACATGGTTATGCCCCAATAATTATAATGAGAACGACCACAGCATCGATAACCAACATGGTAAGATTTCATTCATCTTTATTCATACATTAATTCTGTAATATTTAAATATATATTATATAAAATAAATAACTTGTTTTCTACAATGTACCAGTGGATTAAATAGTGAGATCCCAAGGGGTTACAGCACCAAGAGGCCATTCAGCCCATCAAACCCAAATCAGATCTTTGAGAGCTTAGTTAAGACTCATTCATCTTCTAAATCAACCGACCCCCACCACCGACTCAAAGCCCTGCAAATCTCTTACAATTATTTATCCAATTCCCTTTGATAACTATTATCCCTTTCCTTTCAGCCAATGTGCCCCAGATCACCACTCACAGTGCATAAGCACAAACCAAATCCTTGTCCTCTCCGTTCTGCCAATTGTTTTAGGTTTGTGTACTCTGCTTACCTGCACTCCAACCACGGGGATCAATTTCCCGCTACACCATTTATCGCACCCACTCACAATTTTCAACACCGGTTTCCTTTTTAGCCTCTTCTCTACAGAGAATATTTAACGTTGTGAAATTTCTAGATACCTTCCACTTGGTTTTTAACATATCCACTTCTATTTTGTGCTTTCTGTAGGTTGACCATAAAACACTCTTGAGTTCTGTTTGCAACTATCTTCATGTCCTGGCTTATCAGTAATCCATACAAAAAAATCTAATGTGGCAACAGAGTATGGCTTTTATAAACTCTGGTGTTTCTCTTAAGTTATTTACACAGGCCATCCTTGGGTAATGAACTGGTTCCGTTTTCATAAGTGCCCAGAAGACTATTTTGTCAATGTCAGAAAAAACACAAATATCATTCAATATGGTAATCACACCTCCACTGCATTGCAATCAATGGCATTAAAAGCAGATAAGACTGATAAAAAAGATGATTATGAAAAGTGGGGAGAGAGAAAACCATTTCTGACATCTGTTGGAATGAACATATATACCCTATGCAGACTTTTGAATCTAATAATATGGGAATTCATGTGGATAAATGTGCGGTTATCCACTATGGTAGCAAAAACAACAAGGCAGATTACTATCTAAATGGCGTCAAGTTGGGAAAAGGGGAAGTACAACGGGATCTGGGGGTCCTTGTACATCAGTCTATGAAAGTAAGCATGCAGGTACAGCAGGCAGTGAAGATAGCGAATGGCATGTTGGCCTTTATAACAAGAGGAATTGAATATAGGAGCAAAGAGGTCCTTCTGCAGTTGTACAGAGCCCTAGTGAGACCACACCTGGAGTATTGTGTTCAG
The DNA here is from genome assembly GCF_010909765.2 of Amblyraja radiata. NCBI lineage: Eukaryota > Metazoa > Chordata > Chondrichthyes > Rajiformes > Rajidae > Amblyraja > Amblyraja radiata. The sequence continues at coordinate 49,977,440 of NC_045962.1, read as the reverse complement.
TTTTGGTCTCCTAATTTGAGGAAGGACATTCTTGCTATTGAGAGAGTGCAGCGTAGGTTTACAAGATTAATTCCCGGGATGGCGGGACTGTCATATGCTGAGAGAATGGAGCAGCTGGGCTTGTACACTCTGGAGTTTAGAAAGATGAGAGGAGATCTTATTGAAACATATAAGATTGTTAAGGGCTTGGACACGCTAGAGGCAGGAAACATGTTCCCGAACCAGGGGCCACAGTTTAAGAATAAGGAGTAAGCCATTTAGAACGGAGACGAGGAAACACTTTTTCTCACAGAGAGTGGCGAGTCTGTGGAATTCTCTGCCTCAAAGGGCGGTGGAGGCAGGTTCTCTGGATGTTTTCAAGAGAGAGCTAGATAGTGCTCTTAAAAATAGCTGAGTCAGGCGATATGGGGAGAAGGCAGGAACGGGGTACTGATTGGGGATGATCAGCCATGATCACATTGAATGGTGGTGCTGGCTCGAAGGGCTGAATGGCCTACTCCTGCACCTATTGTCTATGGTTTATTGTCAATCATTTTTATGAGCGTCCGTAAAAGACAGGTATTCTTAACCTAGGAAATAGCCTGTTTTAAATGTATATGCTTATATGCAGCAAGATCAGTGAGTGCCCAGTGCTAGATATGATGCTGCTGGAGAAGGCAACATATAAATGAACTCTTTGGTAGAAGTAAAACACAAAATGCTGAAGTAAATCAATGGGTCACGCAGCACCTGTGGAAGGAATGGATTGATGTTGTTTCGGGTCAGGACCCTTCTTCAGACAGTCTATCCTGACTTGAAAGTTTATCACCAAATTCACCTTTGTTACTGGGTCAATGTCCTGGGATGGTCTAGCAGCAGATGGTAGGAGCTCATTCATTGCAAGTACAACAGCGGTTCAGGGAGTCTAGTGGTGCCTTCATTTTACAGAGTCTTAAGTCATACAGTTGTACCGCACATAAAAGGGGCCTTCCGCCCACCTGACCTTTTGTCCATCTACTTTAATCCCATTTGCCAACAATATATCCTTGCCCATTCAAGTGCCCATCTAAATATCTCTTCAATGTAATGATTGTATCTGATTCCACCACCTCCTTTGGCAATGAACTCCATATATCAACCACTCTACATAAAAAACCTTTCTTGCACCTTAAATCTATGCAATCTTATTTTTCATACCCCTGCCCATGTGAAAAAATATTCCACCTATCTACCCTGTATATGTCACTCATAATCTTGTACTTTTCTATCAGGTCAGTCCTCTGCATTCTTTGCTCCAGAGAAAAGAAACCTAGCATATCCAATCCCTTCCCATAACTGCCCCCCTCCAATCCAGGCAATATCCTGGTGAATCTCCCCTGAACCCTCTCCAGCACACCCATGTCTTTCCCATGTGGTTGTGACCAAAACTGTGCCCAATTCTCCAAGCTTGGCCTAACCAGTGTTTGAAAGTTTTCAAGAGTGGGTTTATTGTATTGTACAATTATTGTTTATTGTACAGCATTGATTAGGTACACACTTTATGTCAGGTTGGGGGCTGAGAAACTATCAGACTACATTTTCACATAGGAGTTAGTAGGTATATTAATGGGTATATGGAGCAAGTTGCCAGAGGAGTTAGTTGAGGCAGGTACTATAACAACATTTAAAATACATTTGGATAGGTACATGGATAGGAAAGGTTTAGACAGATATGAGCCAAATGCAACATGTGGAACTATCATTGATGGAGCATCTTGGTTGGCATGGACGTTGAGCTGAAGGGCCTGTTTCCATGCTGTAGGTTTCTATGATTCTACAGGACCTCCATGTACATAACATACACAAGAAAGTGTTTGGAAGACCTGCGGGATGGATTTACCAGCTGCTGCAAGGATGCAGGCATCTTCTACAGCATGGGAACTCGGCCAAGGCCCCGTTTCCTTACAATCTGCTGGGTTATGAGCAGTCCTCAGGAATGGAACACTGCCATAACCTGGGGATGACCTGAATCTACTTTAACATTCCATGCTTCTTGGTTTATCTTCAGATACCTCTACTTAACTTCAACCAGTACTGATAAGGAGAAGGAACACTGGCTGCCCACATCAGGAGCTCTGTGGTCCCATTGCCAAGTCAGATTGAGGAGACCGAGTCTCAGATCTTGGATGCAGTCCAGTTGAAAGCTTGTGTGCCGATGGGTGAAGCTATTCAAAGCGCTGTTGCATACACTACCATGTTAACAAATGTCCTCCCACCACTCTGACAGCCAGACTGCTCACTGGACCACGTCTTCCCACCACACTCTTCCCTAAGCAGTGGAACAGTTAACTGCGACTTTACCACCTCATCTGACCAGTAAATAACCTGCACATCATTCCACCACTTCATGGTTCACACCAAGGTGAGAATGTGAAGATGCAAGCAACAGTACATAAAAAAATAGTTTACAAATTTTAGGGATAAAAAGTTGTGATCAGGCAATTTAAAGGCAGTTAAAATATTCATGTCTGCAGTTGCTTCGCTCTCATTTAGGGGTCCAGGAATAAGAATACAGCCTTCTTAGATAAATGCTATGTATATATAAGAAAGGTTAAAATCAATCTATTTCCTCAATCATCCAAACATTTCTAGGAAGTTTCACATCATGAGCAGAGTCCAGATTACAAAAGCACCACACTGGAGAGTTTGCACATATTTCTGTGTCAGATATCATTTTGAACATTTAACAATTTTTAAAAAATGAGGGTTGATCCTATTTTGATAAATAATCATCTCTAGTGAAGGGACCACATGACGAGAGGCAGGCTGCAAGATCATGGAGCTTCACAGTGCATCAGTTTGCTCTAAAAAAAATGGAAGTTGAGGCACAAATTCAAATTAAACGAATCATTCCTCATTCATACCATTTGAAGTTGAAAGAGAAAAGGTATAATTTCTCCATGTTAAGGCATTTTGAGGAGACTTGTCTTTGGTGCATTCTGCAATTCCATGTAAAAACTGGGTTCCACTTTCACCCATATCATTATCACTTGATTGAATCAAATAACTGATCTGCGAGCTGCACCTGGGCTAGAACTTGAAACAGTCTTTTGATATTCTGTGTTGTATAATTCTCCAGCGCAATCCTAGAAACTGATTAGAATTCCAATCAAATTACAGTTTTAAGTGTCAGTCCACATCCAGTCTCTCCTTTGGAAGAATAGCTCCAATGATATAGCAAACAGGCCGCAAGGCAGAGGTTTCTTCAGTTCCATACATTGTAAACACTATTGAGAGTCAAAGGTAGTGGGTATGTTACCTCTCCCATTGTCCTTCCAGTGTCATCCACAATGAACTCTTGTAGTGAGAGATGCCAATCTGGGCTCCTCACCTTCTGAATGAACTAATTTTTGCTTTCAAGATGTACCTTTATTTTGAACTTGCTATAAATGAAAGTTGAGACATTTATCATTGATTGTTGGTGATGGGACTCCCTTGACAACCTTTATCCATCGTATATGAGATCTTAAATAAAGCAACCTCAGCAAAGCAGCTCTGCTTGGCGGAGAGTAGCTTGATGCATTTTATGGAGAGCTGAATCAATGGCACTGGGGAGTCCGGCTCCCCATTCCCTCTAAATCCAACCTATTAGTGCTCGCCGGTGCATCAACACTGTGTTGGGGAGGGGGTGTGCAAAACATTTTTTTTAAAATGGAGAATGCTCTTAGAAGAAATACTTTTTCCGTCCAGGAAGATTCTCTGAAATGATTGATCTATGTCGACCTTCTTTCATCGAAAGGTAAGTCTGCAATCAGCCAGTTTTTCCTGACACTGATATGTGGTCACATGGGAAGTAAACAAAGTAACACATTTGTAAAAGAAAGTTGTTTGAAACTCCTGCATCCTTGACCGTAGAATAGCTCCCAGACCCAGGTTTTCTCCAGCATACTCTCTCTCTCCTCTTACGATAGTTCTATAACACTACCAAACAAGGTACCCAATGGCAAAAAAATGCAGGATTGTCTCTCTTGACATAAAACCTGGTTCACTGAGGTAAATTAGTTCCACTATAAAATCCCTGGAGTGATTGGCCCTCGTGTTCACGAGTTTTCTATTCCATCTTGATCTGTGAAGCTTTGGCCACGTTACTTCTTGGGTCAATAGACCTTCAGTTTAAGCACCTTAGAAATCCGTTCCTTCGCACTAGAATAGATGAGGTATGAGCCTTCGTCTGTGTTGAACTGTTCCCAGTCTGTACAGCCATACGTTGGGAGGTGATGGACCGGAACAAAACTTTCAAAACCCTGCCACCTGCAAGAAAATTAAATCTCTGAAACAACGTCCATTTTTTCTTTGGAGTGTAGCTTAAGACAGTTTAAGAAAGAGAGCTTAATTTTTGAGTTTGTGTAACAAAATAGCATTCCAAGGCACTGCACAGGAGTTTTAGCAACCAAAATGTGACCTAGAGCCACATAAGAAGATATTAGAAATAAGTTAAGCAGTCGGTTTAAAGCAGCATCTTAAGAGGAGGAAAGAGAGATTGAGCATCAGAGACATTTTGCAAGAACTTCTGGCTTCAGTGGCTGTGGGATAGCAGCCAGTGACAGGGTGATTTTAAGTCAGTGATAAGCAATTGAAGAATGTGGAGATTACACATGTTTTTATGGGCTGGATGGGGAGAAGAGGGGACCATTCAGAAGTTTGGGAATATAGGAAGAAGGATTTAAAACTCAATCTGCTGTCAGGATGAGAGCCAATGTAGTTCGGAGTGCACAGAGGGTGTGAACAGGAGTTGCTGTGAGTACGTTCACATCCAACCTTCTCTTGACAGATGTGCTCACCTGTATATAACACTGTTTAAAAAAAAGTTGGAGCCATCAAATGAGTTTGCCACAACCAGGAAGCTGTCATCGCCCACTGTGAAGAACTCCCAGTCAACTGCACTGTAACACAAAGATGAGAGGTGATGAGCCTGTGGTCCAGACCCTACTCCCTGCCATTCATCATGTGCCATTCATCCCTGGTTCTTTCAGGATGCTTCATTTTCAGGTTGCAATCACACTTTGAGATCCACTTATACTCAGGCCCCATTCATATTTAAGCCTCCATTTATGCACTGGCTTCAAACCCAGATCCCATTCACACTCAGGCTTCTGTTCTGTTGACAGTAATAGTTTAAGCTGTGGTGGGTCTGGCAGAGTGGAACCACCTCATCTGTCAGAATAGCCCAAAACAAAATGTAACCTTAATGTAGAGCTGAGAACATTCAGAGGTGAAGTCAGGAGGCATTTCCTCACTGAAGGTCACAGTCATTGGCAGTGGGCATAAAACGGGTCTTCAGCTGAACTCCTCCATACCAGGTTTTTTACTTGAACCAGTCCCATTTGCCTGTATTTCATATCTCTCTAAACCTTTCCTATCCATGTAGTGTCTAAGTGTATTTAAATAATATCATTGTACCTACTTCTACAACTTCCTCTGGCAGCTCATTCCATGTAGGCATCACCCTTTACATTAAGAAATTGCCCCTTGGGCCACTTTTAAATATTTTCCCTTTCACCTGAAATGCCTTCGGGTTCTGGACCTTACCCTGGTAAAAAAGACTGTGACCATTCACCTTATCCACGCTTTTTATGATTTTATATACCTCAGCCTCCAAAGCTCGAGTGAAAAACATCCCAGCCTACTTCTTGGTTCTTCTTGGTTTCTTGGTCCTCCAAAATATTCCAAACGGAATTTAAACTGGAGGTGGTGAGCTTATCCCAATCTCAACTCCCTGTGTCCTGGTCACATCTTGATAAATATTTTCTGCACTGTTTTTACAGCTTAATGACACATTTCCTCCAGTAGGGTGACCAGAACTGCATACAATACTCCAAATGTGGTCTCACCAACGTCATGTACAGATGAAACACAACATCCCACCTTATATGCTCAATATCCTTCCTAAAGAAGGCAAGCATGCCAAACATATTCACCACCTTTTTTTAACCTATGTCACCATTTTCAGGGAACTGTGCACCTGTACACTAGGTCTCTCTGCTCTACAACACTCTCCAGGATCTTACCTATATTGTGCATGTCAAATGGTTGGACAAAGGCTCGAGGCAAAAATGCAAATCAGGGCAAAGTTGGAAGTTAAATTGGGGGATTTCTCACATTTTCCCACAACACTGGAGGCTATTCAGCCCATCAAGTCTATGCTGCTCTGCAGAGCACACCCATCAATCCAATTTCCCCAACTTCTCTGAGGGAACCAGAGCTTCAGGGGGATTGTAGGATCAATGACAAGAGGTGGCAGATATTATGGTAGCGTGGCGCATTTGGGCAGAGGTTGGCTTTGTGGTTTGAGGGTAGGGGAGATGGTCTAGAAGGAAGAAGGGATATGAGGGAACTTCCTCAATCCAACTCCCGGATCTGGTCTGGGACTTGTTCAGGGAAGTCCCTCTAGATTAGAGAATGCAGCATTACTTACGCCTGGGCTGTAGCACACTACAGAATCAAGTATCCTGATTAAACCTTGTATGGGCGTCAACTCTAAACACTAGAGACTGCAATACTGGATTTTTGAGCAAAAAAACAAACAGGTGGACCAACAGCGCCTCATACAGTATCTGCAGAGGGAATTGGACAGAAAATGTTTTGGGTCAGGATTCTTCTTCAGACTGATGGAGTAGAATCAAGATAAATGTCAGAATGAGGTGAGGGGAAGGGTTAGAGCAAGAGATGGCAAATGATGGTTGGTTCCAGGTAAGGAGTGGCTGAGTCAGATGGGGGAGAGAAGGGTGCAGAGAGTAACCAAGGCTGGAAGTGGTAAGTGGAGAAGACAAAAGAGTGTCATTGGTGGAAACTGATTAAGTGAAAACTGATAAACTGATAAACAGGAAAACGGAGATTGCATCAGGAAACGTCATTGTGTCTGATGCAGAAAATACATGGGTATTGGAAGCACATTTGGTGACTGCAAATGCCAGGTTGAAATTTTGGCGTAATGTAATTCTGCCTGTATTTTACTCTGAGAAAAAAAACACAATTTTCAAATCTGAAGCACTAGAAATATATTTTTAAATGCACCATTTGAATTTCCAGGTAATATAAACTGAGATATGCGAGGAAAAGCTGCAAACTCAGTCACCAGGTGGCTCTGCTGCACACAAAGCTCAGTCCTGGTTTGGTGGCTAGTGCAGTTCCTGAGCACTGAGGTCTGACAGCAACTCTTTCTGAAACACTTTCTGACAGCAACTTGGAACATTACCTTGCCTGGGAGATTATGCAATACAGTTATTGCACAATTAATCATTTTGACATGGAATGTGCTTTCTGAAAGGTAGACAAAGGTTAAAATTTGGCTTTCAAAAGGGAATTAAATTTGAAACAATATACAGAAGACAATATACAGAACACACATCACCCATTCTTTCTCTCCAGAGATGCTGCCTGTCCTGCTGAATTTTTCTAGTTTCTAGTGTTTATCTTCAGTTTAAACCAGCATGTGCAGTTCCTTCCTACATTCTTTGTTAAGCGAAACAGGTCCTATTCTCATAATATTATTCACCTCAACTAAGTCTTTTCTTCACCTCCGTTGCTGCAGAGAATACAATCCCAGTTATCAAATATTTCTTCAAAGTGAAAAAAAAATTCCAGCCCTGCCAACATCTTCATAAATCGCCCCTGGATCCTCTCCAGAGCAATTGCACCCTTTCTACAATGTGTCATAGTCTTACAGCATGGAAACAGGCCCTTCATCCCAACTTGTTCACGCAGATCAAGATGCCCCATGTAAACTAGTCCCATTTATCCGCATTTGGCCCGTATCCCTTTAAATATTGTGTGTGCCAGTGTGTGTGTGAGTGGGAGGTGTGGGACGGCCCAGGTGCTTCTTGTCCAGCTGGTGTATGGGGGTGGTGAGGGTCGGTGACCCGGGGGTCGGGCATCGGTGCGGAGCCTTAGCCCGAGATTCTTCCCCGCAGCTCCGGAGGCGGCACCACTCACCTGGTCCGCTCCTGGCTCCGGGCCGGCGTTAAAACTCTATGGGGTGTGGACAGAGCGGCCGACGGACACAGAGCCGCCGGAGGTGAGGGTGGGAGGTGTGAGCGGACCGGGTGAGTGGGGGCATTGGGAGTTTTTTTCCCCAAATCATCCCGCGGGCCGGTAGTTTGACAGCCCTGCTTTAAACCAATGCCCTCTAGTTCTTGAATCACATATCCCGGGAAAAAGACTATCCTTTCACCTTATATATTCACCTCATTGTTTTTACTCACCTCTAAAACATTTTTTGCTTTATTTTGAACTTCCAGCACCTGCAGATTTTTGAGCGTGAGAAATTTGTGATCAGGGTGAGAGCATGAGAATTTTGTCAAATGCGTTGGCAGCCCTGGGATTGAACCTGATTCTCTAGTGTCGCAAAGCAATGGCTCTACCCACTGCCCCACTGTTCCATTAAGAGAGTTCAGTGCTGAGATAGGTTAGGAAAATGCAGTGTAATGGTAATCAGGCAGGGTGGTGGAGCAGTGCTCAGGCTCTCGCCAAAAGGTAAGGCAAATTTCCCCTGCTGCTATCTCTGGAGGCCTGCACACTGCATGTTGGAACAGGAGCAGGCCTTTCGGCCCCATAAACCTTTTCTGCCATTCAATAGGATCATGCCAACCTGATATTAAAGATAGGTACCATTTGCTGGCTTGGATAAATGTAAAACATCCCACTATAGTGTTCTCTCTAATCAAGGTATCTCCTTCAACCAGAGTCACAGAAGCAAACTCACTGCTCCTTATCTCTGCTGTTTACAAGATCACAAATCAGCAACTGGTCATTGAAGGAAGAGGAGATAATAGCCAGTCTGATCAACATCTAAATAACATACCTGTATGTCGGGATGTCCTGAAACTTGACAAACATCTGGGCGGTGATGTTAAGTTCATAGATGGTGGAATTGATGTTGAAGGAGTTGATTCCGTTTGATGCCCCTGTCTGATAGCTCTGACTGTTGGCAACTGCGAGGAAGGTTCGTCCTTCAACACGGAAAATCTCCCAGTCTGTAGCACCATATGTCTGTAAGAAAAGAAAGGCTTATTTTTCTACATCTAATAGAGACACTGCCTCAAAAAGGCAGCCAGCATCATCAAAGACCCATTCCACCCAGGACACACTCTCATTTCGCTCCTACCATTGGGAAGAAGGTATAGTTTCAATAATAACTTCTTCCGAACATCCATCAAACTCTTGAACACTACAAAAAACTAACTATGGACAGTCATGGTTGAACTTAAGGGACTTTGGGCTTTTTGCACTAATACTGGGTTTATTAATTTATTGTTTTTTTCTTATATGTTATCTATGAGATTTGTATTTACAGGACTGTTATGCTGCTGCAAGTTTGAAGTTCATTAATTCCATTGTCAGAACGTATGACATTTAAATACTATGGATGAGAATTTAGAAAGCATGATATGTGAGTTTGCAGACTAAACTAAAGTGGGTGGTATTGTAGATAGCGAAGATGATTTTCAAAAATTACAGCAGAATCTTGACCAAGTGGGCTGAGGAATGGTTAATGGTTTAATGCAGATAAGTGTGAGGTGTTGTATTTTGGGAAGTTAAACTAGGGCTGGACCTACACAGTGAATGACCAGGCAGAATGATGTAGAGCAGAGGGATCTAGTAGTGCAGGTATGGAGGTTCTTGAAAGTGGCATCACAGTTGGAGTGATCAAGGCTATCAGCACAATTCCAAGGACCCCTTATTCATTCAGCATTACATAACTGAGCAGAGTCCCTGGTTATTCATGACTAAAGGTTGCCCATAATAAGGTGACAGTAATCCACTCTGCATCTGATCGGCAGTGTAGATTTGTCAGAGATTATATGCTCTATTTGAGACAACAGACCTGCCTACCTGCTTTATTTGTTTTAATGAGTATAAATATTATTTATTTATACCCATATCACCAACATAAAAAGGGGTGGGATGTCTCACAGTGACCTGACTGGCATTTGGTCCTCACCCAATGCCATTGAAGGTGCATGAATGGATTTTTAATCTCTGAGGTATCCCCCTATGACTGTTGTACTTGCTGAGATTATAAGAATCATGGCCCCCATTTTATAATGTAATCTACTTCTTGTGACTCTCTTTCAGATACTCCCAAGTAATAGACAAAGTTAAGGTTCAGATCAGCCAAGGTATTATTGATTGGTGGAATAGATGAATGGTCTCCTCCAGATCTGACCACAGGGCCATAAAGCCATGGAGCACAGAAACGAGCCATTTGGCCTAACTCATCCATGTCGGGCAAAGTTCCTTCCTGAGCTAGTCCAATTTGCCTGTATATCTCGTTAAACCTTTCCTGACTCTGAACATGTCCAAATATATTTTAAACATTGCAGCAGTACCTGTCCCTACAGCTTCCTCTGACGGCTTATTCCGTGTACCCATGTTCCATTTCATGTTCTGCGTGAAATAATAGTCCGCTTTAAAACTTTCCGTTCTCATCATATACCTATATCTGCTAGTTTTAGATTTCCCTCCCCTGGGAAAACGATTGTGGCAATACACCGTATTTACACCCCTCATGATTTTCTTAACCTCTACAAGATCACTCCTCAGCCTCTTGTGCTCCAGGGAAAACAGTCCCAGGTATTCAGACTCTACTCATAACTCAGTCCTTCAGTCCCATCAATAGTCCTGTGAATATTTCTGCCCCCTTCTGACTTAATTGCACCCTGTCTATAGTATGGTGACCACCACCTCTGCTATTCCGGCAGAGAAATGTGAAGTACGCCTGTCTTTTGACACTGAATATATGTGGCTTATTTAAGGTAGAGAGAAATGGGGCACTTACAGGCATTGATTGGAAAAGTCGGAACATTCCATCCAGTTGGATGTAAATTCGTGAGTAGATCCGGGTTGAGGTCCCATTGAAGGTGTTCGCCACAACTAGGAAGGAATATGGTCCGATGGTAAAGAACTCCCAGTCGTAGGCTCCTGAAGTGGGAATCGTCTGGTTTCTTTCAAATAGGTGTGACTTGGGATTCCACTTGTAAATAACACTGTCAATGTTGTGGTTGTCTCCTTAAAAGAAGAAACAAATAGGTTTAAGGTGAGAGGGGAAAAATATAATAGGAACCAGAGGGGCAATTTTTTCACACAGTGGATGGCATGTACATAGACTGAACTGCCAGAGGAAGCAGTTGAGGCAGGTACCGTAACAACATTTAAGAGACATTTGAACAAGTACATGGATAGGAAAGGTTAAAACATATCTTGATCAAACACAGGCAACTGGGACTAATGTGAATGGGCATCTTGGTCGGCATGAATGAGTGCTTTAGCTAAAGGTCCTGTTTCTGTGCTGTATGACACAATGAGTATTAAAGCCATCAAGTTCCATGAAGAGGCCCCCAGCCCTCATCACCCCAATAAAGAAGCTGGTCTACATACACTCTCAGCAAGGACGAGTGGAAATGATATGCCCCAGATAACTCCTTACACATGCGAACTGCAGCTAATCAAAACAATGCCGCAGAAATGTGGTCACTGTTTCTCATGAGGAAATGCAGCAGCCAATTGGTTTCTATCAGTTTTCCACAAACATTGGCAGACACAGTATAACTTTATTAATCTGACATACACTGGTGCTGCTGGGCAAGCAGATTTTCCAGGCTATCGGGTGTCATTCATATTAATCATTCCCAGGCACATTTAATTTAATTTTTTTGGAATGACACAGCAGAATGTTAAATGTTCCAGTAGACCCAGTGAGTGAATAAAATGCGGGAAACAAGATCACGATAAATTTCAAGGGATTCTGAAAGACAGATACAATTGATTGGGAAGCAAGCATGGCAACTGGAGCACCAGAGTGTGAATGGGAGTGTGGTATCTGGGGCATGGGTGAGCAAAGGCGAATGTGGTATCTTGGACACTGATGAGTGAACGGGAGTGCAGGAAGTGGGGCACCGATGAGTGAAAGGAAGTGTGGAAACTGGGACACTGGCGAGTTTGGGGGAGTGCAGCAATTCCTTGGGAACCACGTGAGTTTATTTCAGTTACTCTGGTTTCCTTTTACATCTTAAAGATGTTCAGGTTGGTAGACTAATCGGTCACTGTAAGTTGACCGCTCTAGAGTGTGCGTGAGTGGTTGAATCTGATGGGAGTTGTTGAGCATGTGGGGTGAATAAAAAAGGGGATTCACGCAGGACTGGCTTAAACGGATGGTTGCTGGGTTGGCACAGACTCGATAGGTGCACATTCTTCCCAACTCACAAAGCTTTGGGATGTGGGACGAAACCAGTGCACTCAGAAGAAACCATTGCACTTGTGGGGCGAACATGTAAACTCCACAGAGACAGCACCAGAAGTCACGGTTGAACTAAGAGGCAGTATTTATACCAAATGTGCCCTAAATTGATCTTCAAAATCTGCATTGTCTTAATAAGGGATCAACTGTTAAAAGTTAATCTTGTAAATATAAGTGTCCTCTTGTCAAATTGTTGCAATATGTCAATACATGTATTATTTACCTATCGAAATGTTAAGTGGCATTTAACTTAATTTCTTCCCTGAGATTTGGTGATTGATTTGATTGCTTAACCATCATCCTGTCTAGAGCAGGTTGATTGTGATTAATGATTTACACCGATTTCAACCTCTTCTGTATTCCTGGTTCCTTTCCTGCCACTTACAAACACGATAAGTTTCTGATCTGTATCTTAACGCCATCTACTGGGGCAGATATTCTCAGCGGCTTACCTACCAAATGTTTATTTCTATTGAATACTGACAAATCTCAATAACATCAACAACGAAAGAACTGATGGTTGAAACAGGTAAAGCATCGAAAAACTTTCCCATTCTTGTTCTGGCTTGTAACCCTGTTTTGATATGCCTGGAGCACAATGGAATGTAGTTTCTTCTTCCTGAAATATTAAAATATCTATTTGAAATTCCATATAATTTTCATATCTCCCCTAGCCAGGAATTTATTTGATGGTCTGGTTCGCTTGGGTTCAGGGGTGAAGTTTGATATTTTGAATCCTGCTGACTCCAGACTTTCTTTCCCAAAGTCCCAGAGTGAACTTGGCTAATGTCAATGGTGCAAGACACAAGAAAATGGGAGCAGGAATAAACCACTTGGCCTCTCAAGCCTGCCTCGCCATTCTTCACGATCATGCCTAATCTATGCCAGCCTCAACTCCTTTTCTGTGCCAGTTCCATAACCGCCAATGCTTCGAGCTTTCAAATATATATCTACCTCTCCCTAAAATATATCTGTGATCCACCCTCCGCCACCCTCGGGAGCAGAGAATTCCAGAGATTCACTTCCATCTGAGAGAAGAAATTTCTACACATCTCAATTTTAAAAGACTGCCCCCTGTTTTGTAGCTTTGTAGATAAATCATCAGTTTTGAGGTCTTGTATTGTCAAACACCTTTAGTGAGCTCATTTTGGATAGATGAACTACTTAGAAGAGTCATCCTTAAGATGTCTTACTACATTAAAGCTTCAGCATAAACCCAGGCTGTGGTCAGGTGTTTAAGATTGGGAGCAGTGGTCCCTGTAGGTGTAGGTGAGCCCATTTGGAAAACAAGGTCATGCACAAAAATGATGCACCACCATTCTTTAAGAGAGACGTAATCTGAACATTGATGCACACCCTTCAAAGTCCTCAGCAATGAATGACGTTGACAGTAACAGTCAAATTTGCCTCACTTTTGCCTTTGAAATGAATTTAGCTGGTTTCCCACCCATATTTGACTGATTTTGACCTGTATTCACAAAGTTAAATTTAAGAACTGGGCAAACACTTCAATTTTCTGTTAATGCTTCGACCAGTCAATGAGCAAAAATTGTTAGATGCATATGACCTTCACAAATCTTCTCACAGCTGAATTTTGCATTTCTTAATCGACCAATCAATAGCACTTTCAATTCCCACTTCAGAGAATGATGCAAAGGATTAGTTATTACTTCAGGATTATTTAGTTATCAGGATTACTGCCTGTACCACGCGACAGTGAGAGTAGGAATGGAGCAAGGTGGAGGATAAATGCGTGGCTGAAAGACTGGTGCAGAGGGCAGGGATTCAAGTTTCTGGATCATTGGGACTTCTTTTGGGGAAGGTGGGACCTGTACAGAAAGGATGGGTTGCACTTGAACCCGAGGTGGACCAATATCCTGGCGGGGAAATTTGCAAAGGCTACTGGGGAGACTTTAAACTAGAATGGTTGGGGCGAGGGACTCAAATAGAGAAAGCTAGTAGACAGAATGGGAGGCAGGAAGCAGAAAAGGGAAGCACTCAGACACAAGAGGAGAAAGAAGAAAAAGGAAATAAACAGAGAATAAGAGGCGGGGGGTTTCTTAAATGTGCATATTTTAATGCTAGGAGCATTGTAAGAAAGGTGGATGAGCTTAGAGTCTGGATAGACACCTGGAAGTATGATGTTGTGGCGATCAGTGAAACATGGTTGCAGGAGGGCTGTGATTGGAAACTAAATATTCCAGGATTTCGTTGCTTCAGGTGTGATAGAATTGGAGGGGCAAGAGGTGGAGGTGTTGCATTGCTTATCAGGGAAGATATTACAGGAGTGCTTTGGCAGGATAGATTAGAGGGCTCGTCTAGGGAGGCTATTTGGGTGGAACTGAGAAATGGGAAAGGGGTAGCAACACTTATAGGGGTGTATTATAGACTGCCAAATGGGGAGCGAGAATTGGAAGAGCAAATATGTAAGGAGATAGCAGATATTAGTTGTAAGCACAAGGTAGTGATTGTGGGAGATTTCAACTTTCCACACATAGACTGGGAAACACATTCTGTAAATGGGCTGGATGGTTTGGAGTTTGTAAAATATGTGCAGGATAGTTTTTTGCAGCAATACATAGAGATACCTACTAGAGGAGGGGCAGTGCTGGACCTCCTGTTAGGAAATGAGACGGGACAGGTGGCGGAAGTATGCGTTGGGGAGCACTTCGGGTCCAGTGATCACAATACCATTAGTTTCAATATAATTATGGAGAGGGTCAGAACTGGACCTAGGGATGAGATTTTTGATTGGAGAAAGGCTAACTTTGATGAGATGCGAAATGATTTAAAGGAGTGAACTGGGACATTTTGTTTTATGGGAAGGATGTAGAAGAGAAATGGAGGACATTTAAAGGGGAAATTTTAAGAGTACAGAATCTTTATGTTCCTGTTCGGTTGAAAGGAAACAGTAAAAATTGGAAAGAGCCCTGGTTTTCAAGGGAAATTGGACATCTTGTTCGGAAAAAGAGGGAGATCTACAATAATTATAGGCAGCATGAAGTAAATGAGGTGCTTGAGGAGTATAAGGAATGTTAAAAGAATCTTAAGAAAGAAATTAGAAAAGCTAAAAGAAGATATGAGGTTGCTTTGGCAAGTAAGGTGAAAGTAAATCCAAAGGGTTTCTACAGCTATATTAATAGCAAAAGGATAACGAGGGATAAAATTGGTCCATTGGAGAGACAGAGTGGACAGCTATCTGCAGAGCCAAAAGAGATGGGGGAGATATTGAACAATTTC
Source organism: Amblyraja radiata (assembly GCF_010909765.2). Lineage (NCBI taxonomy): Eukaryota > Metazoa > Chordata > Chondrichthyes > Rajiformes > Rajidae > Amblyraja > Amblyraja radiata. The sequence continues at coordinate 49,961,947 of NC_045962.1, read as the reverse complement.
TTTTCTTCGGTATTCACCAAGGAGAAGGATATTGAATTATGTGAGGTAAGGGAAACTGGTAGAGTAGCTATGGATACTATGAGTTTCAAAGTAAAAGAAGTACTGACACTTTTGAAAAATATAAAAGTGGATAAGTCTCCAGGTCCTGACAGGATATTCCCTAGGACATTGAGGGAAGTTAGTGTAGAAATAGCCGGGGCTATGACAGAAATATTTCAAATGTCATTAGAAACGGGAATAGTCCCCGAGGATTGGCATACTGCGCATGTTGTTCCATTGTTTAAAAAGGGTTCTAAGAGTAAACCTAGCAATTATAGACCTGTTAGTTTGACTTCAGTGGTGGGCAAATTAATGGAAAAGATACTTAGAGATAATATATATAAGCACCTGGATAAACAGGGTCTGATTAGGAACAGTCAACATGGAATTGTGCCTGGAAGGTCATGTTTGACTAATCTTCTTGATTTTTTTGAAGAGGTTACTAGGGAAATTGACGAGGGTAAAGCAGTGGATGTTGTATATATGGACTTCAGTAAGGCCTTTGACAAGGTTCCTCATGGAAGGTTGGTTAAGAAGGTTCAACTGTTGGGTATAAATGCAGGAGTAGCAAGATGGATTCAACAGTGGCTGAATGGGAGACGCCAGATGGTAATGGTGGATGGCTGTTTGTTGGGTTGGAGGCAGGTGACTAGTGGGGTGCCTCAGGGATCTGTGTTGGGTCCTTTGTTGTTTGTCATGTACATCAATGATCTGGATGAAGGTGTGGTAAATTGGATTAGTAAGTATGCAGATGATACCAAGATAGGGGGTGTTGTGGATAATGAAGAGGATTTCCAAAGTCTACAGAGTGATTTAGGCCATTTGGAAGAATGGGCTGAAAGATGGCAGATGGAGTTTAATGCTGATAAATGTGAGGTGCTACACCTTGGCAGGACAAATCAAAATAGGACATACATGGTAAATGGTAGGGAATTGAAGAATACAGTTGAACAGAGGGATCTGGGAATAACCGTGCATAGTTCCTTGAAGGTGGAATCTCATATAGATAGGGTGGTAAAGAAAGCTTTTGGTATGCTAGCCTTTATAAATCAGAGCATTGAGTATAGAAGCTGGGATGTAATGTTAAAATTGTACAAGGCATTGGTGAGATCAAATCTGGAGTATGGTGTACAATTTAGGTCGCCCAATTATAGGAAGGATGTCAACAAAATAGAGAGAGTACAGAGGAGATTTACTAGAATGTTGCCTGGGTTTCAACAACTAAGTTACAGAGAAAGGTTGAATAAGTTAGGTCTTTATTCTCTGGAGCGCAGAAGGTTAAGGGGGGACTTGATAGAGGTCTTTAAAATGATGAGAGGGATAGACAGAGTTGACGTGGACAAGCTTTTCCCTTTGAGAATAGGGAAGATTCAAACAAGAGGACATGACTTCAGAATTAAGGGACAGAAGTTTAGGGGTAACATGAGGGGGAACTTCTTTATTCAGAGAGTGGTAGCGGTGTGGAATGAGCTTCCAGTGGAAGTGGTGGAGGCAGGTTCGATGGTATCATTTAAAAATAAATTGGATAGGCATATGGATGAGAAGGGAATGGAGGGTTATGGTATGAGTGCAGGAAGGTGGGACTAAGGGAAAATAATTGTTCGGCACAGACTTGTAGGGCCGAGATGGCCTGTTTCCGTGCTGTAATTGTTATATGGTTATCACTCCGGTGTAGTACTCCTGCATTGTTGACAGTGCCATCTCTTTAATGAGTTATTAAACTCAGATCCTGACTAGCCTTTCAACTGACACAAGAGATTAGGAACAGTATTTGGCCATTCCAACCCTCAAGCCTACCTTGCCTTTCAATAGGATCGCAGCTGATCTATATAGGGTGGCTGCACTTCCCATAGCTCTTATTTCCTCATATATAAGGAATATCATGTTCCATAAAACATCCCTGCTCATTTTGTTCTGCCTGGCATCCCTGTCCATGAATTATCACTCACGTAATATCGATAAGCAGATAATCTGGCTGTTATCATATGGCTGTGCACAGAATGAAAGATGGATCTTTTGTAATTGTTGATTCATTGTCTGTAACACGTTTTCACCTGGCCCACAGCTAACAATGGCCTGCTTCCTTTATTATTCTTACTTTTTTGCATATCTTTCATTCATTTGTTCTATATCTCTCTATATCGCCCTCTTTATCTCTCATTTCCCTTTCCCCTGACTCTCAGTCTGAAGAAGGGTCTCGACCCAAAACGTCACCTATTCCTTTTCTCCAGAGATGCTGTCTGACCTGCTGAGTTACTCCAGCTTTTCGTGTCTATCTTTGGTTTAAACCAGCATCTGCAGTTCCTTCCTACCCATTACTAAAAATGGAGTGCATAGTCGTTGCAGGTTTATAGGTTCTTGCTATGTAATTTGTTTGCTTTTTCATAAAAGTGATTATATATCAAAAGAGCATGGATGTCTGCAACAGATGATGGGATGTTCTAGGGTAACAAAAGGCACCAGAAAAATGGGCTTGATTTTCCCTTCTGTGCACACAGAGCATCCTGTCCCTTTCATGTAATTCTACAGGTCGTACAGGCAGGGTACAAAATGAGCTATCTACAAGACTGAGGGCTGAGCGCATATCTTTAAAACTGCACGCTGGCCCGAGGCTATGACTGATGCAGAAACATTTTGCTTCATGTTTTCATCACGCGCAACTCACTTTGATGGAAAACAGGCGATTTCTTGAAAGATAACTCACCCAACGAGGACCCGTACACTCTACCTGCGGTACGTACAGAACAAAGCTCAAATCGTGGCCATCAAAGCAACTTCAGTTCAATTCTCTTCTGTCAGGTAATTTAATCGTCAGCCAGCACAGGGCAGATGTGGCAGCACATGCACGGCAGGAATCTCCACACCTTCTGTGGGGCTACATCACGGGGAACTGAGAAGCCCACTCATTCAAACCTAAACCTATGTCGGTGAAATGTGATATTTGGTGTGTGTGGGTGGTCTTGACAGGTAAGCTTTTCCTGACTCTAACATATGCACTCTAATTAATGCAAACACTAAAGCAAACGTAACATATCGACGTGTGTCCATGAAAATCTTTTGAAATTACATGGAGAGGAAGAAAATTTCTACCAGTCGTGGGCTTCAGCAGCCGTTGATTCAAATAATAAGGTGAATGAGAAGAAGGCTGCGTTACTGTTCAAAACTACTGCCTGGTCTCCAAGTACATGTGCAGCTTGAATAATGCCTGACACTATGGGCTATTGTCAGTCCCTGCAGGTAGATAATATATATCACTAAACCAGGTGCTAACCCAAGGCATTATTCCACCACTGACCCATAGCCCCCAACTGCACAGGCAGTTGTGACGCGAGAGATCCCCGTTGTGACGCGAGTCACGGCAACCCTCCACCAACTATGCCTCGCCATCCCTTTTCCTACCCCTATCCACCTCCATTCCCCCTCATCCCCCAGCACCCCCGTCCCCTCCTCTTCGCCCTTCCTCTCCTTTCCCCTCTCCTCCTTCCCTCCCCCACTTGCTCCCTCACCCTCCCCTCCCTTTCCCTTACCCTCAGTCACTCCCTCCCTCCATAACTCCTTTCCCTCTATCTCCCTGCTCCCCCACTCCTCACCTCCTCCCTCTTCCGCTCCTCCATTCTCCCTCCTCACCTCCCCATTGCCCTCCTTTTCCCTCTATCCCCTTCTCTCTACCTCCCCCACTCCTCCCCTCCTCTCCCTCTCTCCCCCCTCCTCCCCACTCTCCCTCCTCAACTCCCCCACTTTCCCCTCTCTCTCCCCTCCCTACTCCCCGCCTCTCCCTCTATGGGGAAGTCCAGAACAAGGGGTCACAGTTTAAGGATAAGGGGGAAGTCTTTTAGGACCGAGATGAGAAAAAAAAGATTCACACAGAGAGTGGTGAATCTGTGGAATTCTCTGCCACAAAGTAGTTGAGACCAGTTCGTTGGCTATATTTAAGAGGGAGTTAGATGTGACCCTTGTGGCTAAAGGGATCAGGGGGTATGGAGAGAAGGCAGGCACAGGATACTGAGTTGGATGATCAGCCATGATCATAATGGATGGCGGTGCAGGCTCGAAGGGCCGAATGGCCTACTCCTGCACCTATTTTCTATGTTTCTATGTTTCTATCTCTCTGCTCCCCTGCTCCTCACCTCCCCTATCCCACCCCCACACAATGAAAATCGCGATTTTTTAAAAATGAAACCTCCCCCCTTTCCCATCCCCCTACAATGAAAATCTTTTTTTTAAATTAAATTCTCAATGAAAATCGCGTTTTTTCTTTAAAATAATCTAAACACAATGTTAGCTGTTAATGAAAACAGAAGAATTTGATTAAAGCTGAGTGTTTTTGAAAACCGCGATTTTTAATGTAAATGAGATTCGGGATCCCATTGTGACGTCATTGTGACGTCAAACGCGGCTGACGGGCTGGCCGTGGAAAAGTGGTTTGAAAAGTGATTTTTGTAAAGTTTAAAATGTTAATAACTTGTAAAATATACCATCAATCTGAACATCACAGGACAATGGTGTGTAAGATGGACCAAAAATTGTAGCGCTATTGTGTACGATTTTGGCCGGGTTTTGGGATCTCATGCGCACGCATACAAACAAACAAACAAGATGAGAGTTTTAGTAATATATAGAGTGTATCAATCACAACAGATCAGACAGGTTTAACCCTGCACCCCACAGCACATAGCTAAGTTTTTGATTGCAGACAAGGAGTCTTTCTTCCTACTGAAGGTGCATTCAGAGAAACACAACTTCAGCCACACACTGTTTACTAGGCTATACTCAACTCCTCTTGTTATGAAGGCCAACATGCCATCAGCTTTCTTCACTGCCTGCTGGACCTGCATGATTACTTTCAGTGACTGATGAACAAGGACCCTCCAGATCTCTTTGTACTTCCCCTTTTCCCAACTTGACACCATTCAGATAATAATCTACCTTCCTGTTTTTACCACCAAAGTTGATAACCTCACATTTATCCACATTAAACTGCATCTGCCATGCATCTGCCACTCACCCAACCTGTCCAAGTCACCCTGCATTCTCATAGCATCCTCCTCACAGTTCACTCTGCCACCCAGCTTTGTGTCATCTGCAAATTTGCTAATGTTACTTTGAATCCCTTCATCTAAATCATTGATGTATGTTGTAAATAGCTGCGGTCCCAGCACCGAGCCTTGCGGTACCCCACTTGTCACTGCCTTCCATTCTGAAAGGGACCCGTTAATCCCTACTCTTTGTTTCCTGTCTGCCAACCAAATTTCTATCCATGTCAGTAACCTACCCCCAATACCATGTGCTCTAATTTTGCCCACTAATCTCCTATGTGGGACCTTATCAAATGCTTTCTGAAAGTCCAGGTACACTACATCCACTGGCTCTCCCTTGTCCATTTTCCTAGTTACATCCTCAAAAAATTTCAGAAGATTAGTCAAGCATGATTTCTCCTTCATAAATCCATGCTGACTCGGACCGATCCTGTTACTGCTATCCAAAAGTGCCGCTATTTCATCTTTTATGATTGACTCCAGTATCTTCCCCACCACCGATGTCAGGCTAACTGGTCTATAATTACCTGTTTTCTCTCTCTCGCTTTTCGTAAAAAGTGGGATAACATTAGCTACCCTCCAATCTACAGGAACTGATCCTGAATCTGTAGAACATTGGAAAATGATCACCAATGCGCCCACGGTTTCTAGAGCCACTTCCTTAAGTACCCTGGGATGCAGACCATCAGGCCCTGGGGATTTATCAGCCTTCAGTCCCATCAGTCTACCCAACACCATTCCCTGCCTAACGTGAATTTCCTTTAGTTCCTCCGTCACCCTAGATCCTCTGGCCACTTGTACATCAGGGAAGGTACACAAAAATGCTGGAGAAACTCAGCGGGTGCAGCAGCATCTATGGAGCGAAGGAAATAGGTAACGTTTCGGGCCGAACCCCTTCTTCAGACTGATCTGTACATCAGGGAGATTGTTTGTGTCTTCCTTAGTGAAGACGGATCCAAAGTACCTGTTCCATTCATCTGCCATTTCCTTGTTCCCCATAATAAATTCACCTGTTTCAGTCTTCAAGCGTCCAACTTTGGTCTTAACTAATTTTTTCCTCTTCCCATACCTAAAGCAATCCTGGCTTCACCTTATCAGACCTAGCTATCCCTCCCCAACCCACCCTGTTACTTAAAACTGATATGTTTTCACCTTTTCCAGATCAGACAAAGGGGTCTCTGACCTGAAACATTGACTTTGTTTTTCCTACCAGTGACCCTATTTCTCTTTCCACCAACTGAACAACTGGAAACACTGAGCATTTCCACCATTTTATGTTTTTTATTTCAGGTTCCCAGCATCTGCAGTTTTCAGATTATATTTTTGTTCTTGTAAACCTTATCTGCATCTGTACAAAGACCACTAAATCCTCCTGTGTGTGGAGTCCCAAACAGAAACATAAGTCCCAAATAGAAGTAGAAGGAGGGCAAGAGGATAACCAGGGAATTGGCGGGCCACATTAGGAACCACAGCACAGGATCTACGAGCAGGGAAGTTATGGCACAGTTACATAACAGTTCAGTTATGCCCCTGTCCCACTTAGGAAACTTGAACGGAAACCTCTGGAGACTTTGCGCCCCACCCAAGGTTTCTGTGCGGTTCCCGGAGGTTTTTGTCAGTCTCCCTACCTGCTTCCACTACCTGCAACCTCCGGCAACCACCTGCAACCTCCGGGAACCACACAGAAACCTTGGGTGGGGCGCAAAGTCTCCAGAGGTTTCCGTTCAGGTTTCCTAAGTGGGACAGGGGCATAAGACTGCAGCTGGAGTACTGAGTGTAAGTCTGGTCACCATAATATAGCAAGGATGTGACTGCACTAGAGGAGATTAACTAAAATGTTGCCTGGGATGGAGTATTCCGGTTATGATGAGAGGCTTGCTAGGCTGGGTTTGTTTTCCTTGGAGTAGGTTGTAGGTTGAGAGGGGACTTGACTGATGTATACAAAATTAAGGGGGGTCCAGATACTGCAAATCTTTCCCTCTTTGCTGTAATGTTTATGTCGGAGGGCATGGGTTTAAGATAAGGGTGTTCAATTTAGAGGGGATTTGAGGAGGGTCTGAAACCATGACTGCACTGCTTGAGAGGTTGGTGGAGGCAGAGACTCTCAACGTTCAAAGTATTTAGATGAGCATAGAAGGTTATGGACAGAGTGTTGGGAAATGGTATCGGTGTAGATGGGTGCATGTTGACCAGCCCACACAGGGTGTGCCTAAGGGGATTGTTTCTATGCTGTATGAACTTTATGAACACTAAGGATGGCGTTACCGACCTTTGCAGCCTTTTTGTCTTCCAGCCCCCTGAAGATAAAGGTGACCATTCCAACACATAAGGAAGAACATGGTTAAACGTCAACAGGAGATTATTAGAGCATACCTTCACGGTGGTTGGCTACAGCGAGAAAGGTCTCCCCGTTGATCTGAAAGGCCTCCCAGTCCCGGGCACTGTGGGTCGCTAACCTCTGGTACATCATAAACTGCATCTTCCTTCGGCTCCACCTGTAGATAACCGAATATTCCTGGTTCTGTTCATTCTTTTCAAAGTTGGCCACCACCAAGAAGACCTGCAAAGGCAGAGAATTGTTATTGTGCAGAAGGCACAGTGTGTCTTCAGGTTAACACTGAATGTGCTCGAGGGCCCATTCACACAGTCAGCATGTAGACAATAGGAACCCTACAAATGTTAGAATAGGAAAACAGTTGTGGCAGTGCACAGCTGGTCGTGCCGCTCTCTCAGGGCAATTGCGATCCGGGTTCAATGCTGACCTCAGGTGTTGTCTTTGTGGAGTTTGCATGTTCTCCCCATGACCACATGGGTTCCTCCAGGTGCTCAGGTTCATCCCTCCTCCCAAAGATGCACAGGTTGGTGGGTTAATTGGCCACATAAACTGTCTCTAGATTCTAGGACAGTGGTAGAATGTCAAGGGAATTGGTGGGACTGCAGAGAGAACAGGATAGGATTATTTTAATTGGATATTTGATGGATGGTGCGGACTTGATGGGCACAAGGACCTGTTTCTGTACCAATGTGGTTCCATGGTTTGTTAAAGGGAGATCCATTTACTGCATTAGATGACCACTGACCAGATCCACTCTCCCAGGGCATCATGCCTGTATCCAGCTTCATGTAGAGATGATAATCAGCACTGTACCAACTAATTTTAACAAAGGTACCTGGACCAAATCAAAGGATCTGACATAGAATTTCACTGTTGAGTGAGCAGCTGAGAGGAGAAGTAGCATGGTAGATTTAAGAAGCAGCCATTAGTGTCCTTCAGGTGCAGGTGTTATGTTGAGGGTAAGTGTTGAAGCTTTGGCTCAAGATGCGAGGAGGCTGAGCATAGGGAGACGGCGAGATAAGTTTTTTTTGTAACTCTTCTTTGGTCTGAGTGTAGTAGAGATGGAATTAGAGCACTATCCTGCCCATCCTACAGGATGGGAGAGGTCAGGGAGACTTCCCTGAAGACTGCACCTTCTGGGAAGTGCATCCATCTGCAGCGTACGACTGACCGCATAGTGGAACTGGATCTGTGGCAGGATTTTATAAGAGGTCTTATAATAACTTCAGAAACCAAAGCTTTCATCTATTTGCAGAGCCGCAGATGGCCAAGTGCCTCAAAGAGCATTTCTATTCTGTTTTTATGGTTATGGTTTTCTTTGGGTTACGAAAGTGGGAGATAGTGTTTTACAAATTTGATTAAACTTTTTGAAGAAGTAAACAAAAAGATTGACAAGGACAATGTCTATATGGAGTTCAGCAAGGACTTTGATAAGGTTCTGCATGGTAGGCTGCTCTGTAAGATTAGATGACATGGGATACGGGAAGAGCTAGCAAATTGGATAGAGAATTGGCTTCATGGAAGAAAGGGTGGTGGTTGAAAACAGTTTTTCAGATTGGAAGCCCGTGCTTCAGGGATCAGTACCAGATCCATTGCGGTTTGTGGTTTACATCAACCATAGGAATGTGAATGTACAAGGCCTGATTAGTATGCTTGTAGATGACACTAAAGTAGGCAATATCATGGACAGTGAAGATGGTTAACAAAAAAGTTACAGCAGGATTTTGAGCAACTGGGCAAGTGGGCTAAGGAATGCAAGGGGTTTCACTTTGGGAAGTCAAACGATGGCAGGACCTTCACAGTGAATGGCAGTATCTTGGGATGTGTTGTAGGACAGAGGCATTTAACAGTACAGGTATATCCCTCTATTACAGGTATATCCTTCCTCAGCGATGTAGGCCACTTTCACTCTTCGATTGATTTCCAATCTCACCAAATTTATCTATGTATTACATCTCACATCTTTCACTGTAATCGGTTCAAAATAAGGAAAAGAGCTCAGTCTACCTATAGCCAGTTCATGCTGGGATGTAGCACCAAAATAATAAGTGTTAGTTGTTGAGGTTCATCACTGAAGAACCAGCTTTCGTTATTTGAATTCATGCAACTTAATTCTTGCTTCTTATTCTAATGTACCTGAGGACCAATTGAGAAGTGTTTCCATGCTTGGGCTTCATATGTTGTGATGTTCTGATACGGTTCAAATTTTCCCTTCAACCACTTAAAAATTGTCGATCCAGGGTGAGGCTTCTTATTGGCTGTGGCAACAAAGAGCCCAACATTGGGGATTTCAAATATTTCAACATCAAGTGTTTCCGAGTTGGTGACAAGATTTTGATAATCTTCGACATAATCAAGTCTCTTTTTAGCTGGGGAAGATCCAAAAAAAGTCTGGTGAGATGCCAATATTGCCAGTTAAATCAACTGGCCATTTCACATTTTAAATGTTGTACTTCCGGTGGCGCTGGTGCCAGCTGCCTCCACCTTCAGCCCGGTATCTTTTTGTTTTTTTGTTTTTTTTGTTATGTTAAAGTGTGTTTTTATGTTTTTTTAAATGTCTTTATGTGGGGGAAGAGGGCACGGTAAGGGGGATACCGTCCTTCAGTCGCTTCCTGGAGAGGACGCGACTATTATTCGAGTCGCGTCCTCACCCCCCCAGCGGCCTACCTACTGGATTGGCGCGGCCTTTCCTGCCGGGATCGACCAGAGCTCCAGCAGCGGCGGGACAGCGCTGTAACATCGCGGGGCTGGCGATGCCTTACCGGGGATCGCCGTCTGGAGCCCGGAGTGCTGGACCTGCTGCACCGACATCATGGAGCTGCGGTTTGCGGAGCTCCCAACGCGGGCGGCGCTGATCAAAAACGCGGGGTCCTGCGACTCCGCCCGGCTCGGCCTGCGGACTCGGGAGCTGCGGACTCGGGAGCTGCGGACTCGGGGGCTGCGGGAGGCGGCTGATCAGGAGGTCCGGGCCGCTGAGGAGGAGGATGTTCACCGTCGGGGATCGGCGTCGGCGTTCCACCAGCCCGGCGTGAGGGCCTGAACATCGGGCCGCCCGGTGCGGCGACTGCAGGTGCTCGGAAGGCCCAGACCACGGATGAACATCTGGGAAGATCGGAGGGGAGGCTGGCTGGACTATGGTGCCTTCCTCACCTTGGTGCCACTGTGTCATGTTGTGTCGTGGACTTTCTGTGTTTGTGCTTTTCTTTTTTTTAATTCAATTTTATTTTTAATATGTTCTATTATTTATTATTTATTTATTTTTATGATACTGCCTGTAAGGAAAATTCATTTCGTTGTCTCTAATTGAGACAATGACAATAAATTTGAATACAATACAATACAATACAATACAATACAATACAATACAATACAATAAATAAGGCAAGATATGAATTACTATGGTGGTGGTACTGCTTCAACTATAGTTGAATTCAAAAGAAAAGAGATTGTGACCTTTATATGCCTTTCTTGATGACAGGAGGTCATAAAATGAGTGCAGATCCTTGAATCTGGTGCATTAAACAGTGTACTGGAGGAACTCAGCGGGTCGAGCAGCATCTGTGGATGGAGTTGTCTAAATTTTGGGTCCTGATGCAGGGTTTTGACCCAAAATGTGATCATTCTCTTGGGTTCCTTCAGCAGATTGTTTGTGCTCTTTTTTCAAATGTAATCCATGTGCTAATGCAAATCCCACAATACAGGAGAAAGTTGTGGCCAGATTAGAGTTGAAAATTACCTCTTGTAGTGACACAAAGTCAACAGTATCACATTTGCTGACCTTTGGTCGCACTGCCAATAATTAATTTCACCGCAGTCCCGATGTAAAACCATTACTGTGAAACGTTAATTCCCTCAATCCCAAGTACTTTCTGATGTACTGAATATTTCCATTGTTTTCTATTTTTCTTTTTCTCACTCCAATTGTCTTAATTGTTTTAATTTAATAACTGTTTGTTTATAAACTGCCAATGGCAGTCTTGCTTTTGTTACTACTCTGTGTTTGTTTGAATAAAAGCATTTTGCATTTAAAAAAAAGGAGAAACCCTTGCAGAACAAATAAACTCCACACAACACTGGATTAAACCTTAGTTGTAGCTGTAAGGATGCAGCTCTGCTAACTGTGCCAATGTGCTCTTGCCTCTGAAGCAGAAAGGCACAAACCCATGGCTTTCCGGTTCAGAAAGAAGATCCACACCATTAAGCCTCTACTGGCACTTTGATAGCTGTTGGGCTAAATAACAAATGGGCCCATTTAGAGGGGCTCGATACCCTGCCCCAGGTCTGTGTGTCCATGTGTTTGCACAAACACAACACTGGTTTCTCCGTGTAATCCAATAGATCCAACCAGTTCCATCATCAAAAGCTCTCCACCTAATCCACAGAGCTGGGCTGGCGCTTTTAAGAAAAGCCACAATTCAAAGTTTTGGTTGTTTCTGCATGCAGGTTGCATTCAGAGGATTTCATTTAAATATTCACCTCAAAGTTAAGCCGAATTGTAACATCTTAAGATCCTAGGGCTGTGTTAAGAGATAGTTTAACAACCCACAAAGTAATTATTTCCAGACTTTGGCAGGAAGCCCAATTTGTGTCACCATTTTTTTAACCATTGTTAGCAATATACATAGAAAATTATAGATAAACAATGGCACATTTATTTTGACATAGTGTTAGTTGTGCAAACTGCTCCTTTTAACAGTACTGCAGAAAGGTGAGCCTAGTGATTCCTGTTGATTCTTATATGGGCCAGGCATGGGTTTCCTTGATCTTCAATTTGTAGATGTAAATTGCCCGAATGAACAAGTTAAAGTCTGCCTCTCAAATAGTGGCAACGTAACAGCCCAGTGGAGCTGAGTGGGTAATTCCCCTGTCATTCAACCTTGGTGTTAAAACTGCTCTAAATAATGGAGATTAATTATACACAAAACACAACTATCTTCTTCTTACTGCTTTTTTTCCAGGTGATTTGATGCTATTCTTTTACTGGGAGCAATTGCCATAGATTCCTTTGCTCTTTGAATCAATCACTTTCTGCTTGAATTGGCTTTGTTTGGTGTACTCCCAATTTACTGGCAGAGGCACTATTAGGAATAAATAAATACCCTGCATCTTAAACTTAGATCATTGCCCATTACCTCTCTGCTTATTCATACCATTAACTTCTGACAAATTTACAATTTAACCATTTGTGTCCTTAATTATCTTCTAGATTTCTGTCTGCTGTCTGTGCAGAGTTTGCATGTACTTTGTGACTCTGTGTTTCACCCCAGATATTTTGGTTTCATCTCACATTCCAAAAATATGCTCAGTGGTAGGTTCATTGGCTGAAAGCTCAAGTTCAAGTGAGTTTATTGTCATGTGTCCCCAGGGCCGGTTTTAAGCCGATTTGACCGATTGCTCCCAATTGGGCCCCGCGCCTAGGGGGGCCCCGCACTAATGTTCCGTACTTCGTATGGAAATACGAATTCTCTTTGTTAACTAAAGTTTTTTTTAATTCGCCATCCGGATTTTTTTTTTAAACGAACATGTATAACCAAAGATCTTCTAGCAGAGCTCCACTATAGGATCTTTGTGTATAACAACCGCTGCACGGCCATCAGACACAAACGATGTGTTAACTAGTACTGTTAGCACTTCTTATCAGCAAGTACTTAACTCGTTGTTATACAATCATGTCATCAATGCATCCATCCGCCTTCCTCAGTAAATGTTATTGTGTTTGAACAAGTATTAATAACGTCGTGTTCCTTTGAATAAAATTCACGCGGCGTCATTAATACTTGTTTAAAACACAATTACATGTAGATGTAATGTAGATCGATGACACGTTGAGAATTTCTTTAAACTCACCATCATGAGTGAGGGCCCCGGAGCGCGAGAAGGGGCTTCTTCCTGGTGTGCAGGTTAGTCATTCACCTACCGACCCACGTTGTGTCTCTTTGTGTTTTGCTCTCTCCCTCCCTCTCTCCCTCTCCCGCTCCCCATCTCGTCTCTCTCTAGCTCTCTCACACTGTCGCCTCGGCATTCCCGGAATCATTGACGTTTTGCGGTAGACAAAAATGCTGGAGAAACCCAGCGGGTGAGGCAGTCGCCTGGCCCGCTGAGTTCCTCCAGCACTCTGTGTTTTTTGTTTGGCTCTGAAGTTGAAGGTAGCTCAACGGGACGCGCAAGGGCTCTGGGGAGAGGGTTGCGTTTCTGGTCGAGACCTTTCTTCAGACAATCACAACTAATCTCACCGACGAGAGTTCAGTTTAGTCTGAAGAAGGGTCTTCTCTCTAAAGTCGCTGCGCTGCCTGTCCTGCAGAGTTACTCCAGCTTTATGTCTATCTTCAATTTCAGAGAAATACAATTTCTCACGGGGGGCTTATAACGTCTCTAAACCCCTCTGGGACCCTCTGAACACCTCTAAAACTCCTCTAGCCCCCCTATTTCCCTCTATTCCCCTCTGAACAATTGTAAACACACCTGAACCCATCTGAAGCCCTCTAAACATCTCTAAACCGTTTAAACCCCTCTAAACTAGGAGGCTGCAAGGTGACTTGGATAGGCTGGGTGAGTGGGCAAATGCATGGGAGATGCAGTATAATGTGGATAAATGTGAGGTTACCCACTTTGGTGGCAAAAACAGGAAAGTAGACTATTATCTGAATTGTGGCCGATTAGGAAAAGGGGAGATGCAACGAAAAATGCTCACGGCAGACCAAACGTGTTAAACAGAAACTGGTCAGATATTGAGCTTTACACAGTGAGAAATCATGTGAAATAAGCACTGAATTTAATTTTAAATGAATGTACCTGCATGTTATACTGTTTAGTTTGGAGATACCACCAGATAGTCTGGTTGATACAACCAGATTAGTTTGGAGATACAACCAGATTACTTTGGAGATACAACCAGATTAGTTTGGAGATACAACCAGATAGTCCACTGAGTTCGCACCGACCAGCGATTTTTGTTACAGATTTGACAAATTTATTTGGCGGCCAATCAAACGCTGTCTCTAAGGGGGTTGCATCCAATCACCAACCAGCTTGCCTTAAAATTCCCGAAACTACACGAAATATAAACATACATAAATTTTTACTTTTCTAGAGTAGGGGCCCCGCCATCAGTTTTCTAATTGGGCCCCGCAATTCCTAGCACCGGCCCTGTGTGTCCCTGTATAGGACAATGAAATTCTTGCTTTGCTTAAGCACACAGAAAATAGTAGGCATTTACTACAAAACAGATCAAGTGAGTTTATTGTCATGTGTCCCTGTATAGGACAATGTGGGGCTGTGGGGCAGGAGAATTTGAGTGGAGTCGGTGCGTACATGAAAGAGTAGGTCGCAGGGAAATAAGTGCAGGAATATTGTGGATTGATTACCTAGAGATTGGGCATCAACTCAATGGGTCATATAGCCTCATTCCCAACACCAACCTCTACAACAGGAAGTGAATTTGGAGATGAGTGTGTTTGGAGTCAATCACAGAGAGGATTGGGGAAGATGTCCGATCATCTGATGAGCAATTGGGATAGATGACTACATGCAAATGACCAAGGGTGGTATTCAGACACACGTTTACGAGATTTGGGGCAGATGATCGTAAAGGTTTGGGGAAAATCACTATGACAGGGTTCAAGCAAATAATGGCACTGGATGTAGTGGTTGGGGTAGTTGTCATGGGACATTGGAGCACACGATCATGGGGGTTGGAGAATGTGATTGTAAAGACTAGGGCAGATGGTAATAAAGACAGGGCCTGGGTATCATAGGGGTTGGAATTGAGGATCATGGAGTAGGAAGGTCACTAGCATCCACCAGGTAGGCTTGGAATGAAGCAACTCATTCAGGTGTTGATTCAAGTGACGACGGTCTTTAAGGCAATGAACCTGTGGGGGGTACAGTCAATAACAGGGTGGTGGTGTTGGACAAAAATAGTGAGGCTAGGTATGTCAGGCAAATTATGTTGATCATCTCATGCAAGGAGGATTTGAATTTGTTATATTGATGCGTAAAAGGAGCAACCAAGAGAAGATAATGCCTCAAGCTCTCCAACCATAGTGGTATGGCAAATCCCGTTAACTGGCACCAAGGCAGCCCTCAACGGGGCTCACTTACCTGGTAGAATTCTGTTCAGCTTAGTTCAGTTTAGAAATACAGTGATGAAACAGGCACCGAGGCCATAGCCGACCATGATCACCCATACACTAGTTCTATCCTACACACTAGGGACTATTTACAGAAGCCAAATGCCCTACAATCCTGCATGTCTTTGGTATGTGGGAGGAAACTGGAGCACTCAGAGAAACCCCAGGTGGTCACAGGGAGCACATAAAAACTCCGTACTGGCAGCACGGTTAGTTGGGATCGAACCAAACCCGGGTTAATTGGGATCGAACCAAACCCGGGTCTTTGGCACTGTAAGGCAGCAACTCTACCGCCGTGCCACTGTGCTGCCCTAATGACTTGAGACCATTGTCTCAAGAGTCTTGCACAGAGTTTGGTGTGACTGTGCATGCCTTGTAGCCTCTGTGTGCTGGCACATCACAAACACATGGTTGATGGCAATAATTTCGGTCTTCTGCTGAAATTACCCTTCAGCCACTCCTGTTCTAATATCTATCTACAATCCTCCAGCATGTCTGCACTTTTCCAATGCTGGCCACTTATCCAATTCGTTCACTCCATCACTGGCAATGCCTTCAGCTGCCTAGTTCCAATTCTCTAGAATTCACTCCCCTGAACATTACGTCCATCTTCGCCTCACCCTTCTCTTTTACGGTTATGCTTTAGACCTCGCTCTTTGACCAGTTGATTAACATTTAATTCCAAGTTATTGTACTGTCTTTTTAATAAACTGCAGTCCCAATTATCTTAAACCATCAGCACAGAAGCAGGGACCCATGAAGGCAACCATTATTGAGTGTCAATCAGAGTCAGAGAAGAGAAGAAAGTATTTGAACCTGGGACAATAGTAACCAGAAAGGGTATTAGGATGTCAACGTGGGAGCAATTAAAACTTCTTTTAGTAGAAACAAAATTAAATATCTGCCCAGGAATGCAACTGAAGGTTATAGGAATAAATTGGAATAATTAAATCATCCTGTTTCCCGTCTTGCAGTCAAGGAAGAATCAAAAATATGGAAAGCAACCAGCCAAAATGGAGTACCTCAGGAGAATCCAAATAATCCCATGTCACTATGTCAATTAAGACTTTGTTTAGGGGTCTAGACATTATTTATCCTTCAGATGGTTTCATAAAAGAAAGGTGATCTGGTCATTATTTTGCTGCTCTTTGTGGTGTTTTACTCTGCATAAATTGGCTGCCTGTATCTGCTCCATACTGACCCTTCATTATCCGTAGCACACCGGTGAAGAACTGGAGACCTGTGAGATTTGGGGTTCTGTCCATCTCCTGAGAGATGGGGGTTGAGTGCTTGATACAGGATGTGAGCTTTGTGACTTGTATAGTAGTTTCCCAGTTTCAACTTTTCTACCATTGTATTTCTATTAATTTCAGTTTAAATACTGTCTCTTTTAATTAAAGATAAGTGAAAATTTTTAAACATTGTTTTACAGGATACCTCAATTTCTATATGTATTAAGAAAAATTTTCATTTTTTAAAATTAAACCCATGCTGAAGTAACCAAGCCAAATGGGGGCCTGCTTCTCTGGAATTCTCTGCCACAGAAGGCAGTGGAGGCCAATTCATTGAAGTATTCCAGAGAGTTGGATATAGCTTTTAGGGCTAATGCATCAAATGATTATGGGGAGAAAGCAAGAACGGGGTACTGATTCTGGATGATCAGCCATGATCAGATTGAATGGTGGTGCAGCTCGAAGGGCCGAATGGCCTACTCCTGCACCTATTTTCTATGTTTCTATGCTTCTGGAATCAAAGTAAGTAAAAGATTCAACAGGAAGTGAAAGCTTTGGAGGTGATTTCTTGAATACTCAAAGGCAACAAAGGAGTTCAGTGCAGCATGGTACTACGATGGTTCTCCTGGCCCTAATTCAGTTGGAACTAGTGGTTTGCATGGTGGCACAATGATAGAGTTTCTGCCTTATAATACCAGAGACCTGGGTTCAATCCTGACTCCAGGTGCTGTCTGTAGAGTTTGTATGTTCTCCATATGACCACCATGGGTTTTCTCTGGGCGCTCCAGTTTCCTCCCACATTCCAAAGAATTACAGGTTTGTATGTTAATTGACTTCAGTAAAAATTGTAAATTATCCTTTGTGTGTAGGATAGTGCTAATGTATGGAGTGATCGCAGGTCGGCGCGGACCTGGTGGGCTGAAGGGCCTGTTTCCGTGCTGTATCTCTAAAGTCTAAAGTGTAAAGTTGAGTCTCAGATTTGGCTCAGGTGTGGCTCAGTTCGCCACACCTTTGCCTTTGGGTCAGAGAGTTGTGCTTCAGGTTCTATTCCAGAAGGTTGCCAATAAAATCCGGGTTCTCGCTACAGTGGATTACCTACACAGAAGCCTTTGACCAAATGAGAAACTAAATGCCAGTCAGTGCTATCAGGAGGATTTGCATGAGGGTCAGATCTTATGACACTATTTCAAACAAGAGCAATGAATGTGTCGCAATCAAGATATATTAAACAAACCCTTCAGAAAACAGAAGGCCTGGTTAGTATCTCATTGGTGTTTGTAGGAGTTACTGTGGCTGTTTTATTGGCATCAATGTGGCACTTCATGGTTATGCACCATCTAGGCACATTCAGAAACAAGTTAGATCTTTGTGTACCCTATTAGTTTTATTGACAACGTTGGGAAAAGGCAACACTTCAAGTAATGCAGCAGTTCCTTTCATACAAATTGTTCTTACCTTTTAAGATTGATACCCAATTCTTCCCATCGCAAATAAAGAAGCCTTTGTTGAAGACATCAAACCAGAGGCGGCTGACTTGAGTCTCGGTGCAGGGAGGATGGTTCCCCACCGTCACCTTCACTTCTGCTTCTGAATTCAAGACAAAGGAGGTCAGCAACATTGACAGCAACCGGGAACAAGTCATCAACACTGTTCTCATGAGAGCCAATATGCTACCTGAGAAAGTGGTGGAGGCGGATACCATTACACTGTTTAAAAGACATTTGGACAGGCACAAGGATAGAAAAGGTTTATAGAGTGCTCGGGTCAAATACGAGTAAATGGAAGTAGCTCAGGTGGGCAATTTGGTAGGCATGGACTTGCTGGGTGAAAAGGCTGCTTTTCATCCTATCTACTGTAACTATGATTCTAAAAGTTATCCACTGAGAAAAATGTAAGTGAATTTTTTCTCAAACATTTGTTAACTTAGTTTGTTTTTCAAGTGTGTTTCAACTGTAAAAATAAGGTCACCAGCTGAAACATTGACTATACTTTGATCTTTACAACTGTTGTCTGATCTGCTGGGTATTTCCAGATTATCTCTTACAACATCAAAATGGAGTCATAGACGAACACAGCATGGAAACAGGCTCTCTGGCTCAACTCATCCATGCAGACCAAGATGTATTTTAAATGGTATTATTGTACTGGCCTCTGCCGCTTCCCCTGGCAGCTTGTTTCATACATGCACCACCTTTGTACTACAAAATGTCCATGCATTCTTGTTTACCATCTAGTTTCCTATGTTCACATTGTCATTAACAATGATAGTTGTATTTTCAGTGCACGTCTAATATAATGAAAGATTCCAAAGTACTTTGCAAGAGTGTTATCTGAGAAAATGTGACATTGAACCATGCGAAGAGATACTGTGACAGGGAAACAGAGAAATAAGATGTTTTACTCATTATTTCTTATGGCATTAATTTATGTCTAAAACAATGTCTAAAAGACATTCGGCCAGCGACGTGGTTAGGGAAGGTCAAGAGTGTCAAGAATGTTTAATTGTCATACATACTGGGACATTACCAATGGAATTCATTTTTGCAACAACTTAACAGGCCCATTTAGTGCAACATCAAATAAATATACATTTATTTATAACATGAGTTATTCTGGACAAAACAGGTTTGAGCACTGTAACCAGAACTCCTTGCTGTCTCCGTGTGCTCAGAGATTACACATTAACACATGAAGTGAATGAATCACATGGGTGAACTCAGCATTTATGATGTTGAGACCCTATCATCAGATCTCTTCATCTCGCACAGAAGGGAGAGTTTGTTGGATCTGTCATGGTTTAGTACCTGGTAGCCCCATGTTGATGTTGAATGAGGGGTATGCCAGCCCGCAGAGTTACAGGTTGTAAACCTAATTGAATTGAGCAGCTCTGGCCCTTCAGCTGAATCTAAACTATGTATTACACACAATTCGAGAGTGGATGTCTTGTGTTAAGCTGCCATATGTAGGACTAGGTTTGATCTCTCATCACCCATCTCAGCCCAATCTGCTTTGACCTTTACAACGAGGGAAACGTGGACAGTGCTGGTGTTGTTGAGCACATGAAATCTCCCCTCGGCCCAGCATAATCTGTGTATCTTGCACATTGAGTCAAAGAGAGTAGTTCACAGGCAGATCCCCATTGCCCATACCTTAGAATCATAACGTCATGGTGATACAGTATGGAAACAGGCTCTTCGGCCCAACTTGCCCACACCGGCAATATGTCTCAGCTACACTAGTCCCACCTGCCCACTTTTGGTCCATCCGTCAAAACCTGTCCTATCCATGTACCTGTCTACCTGTTTCTTAAACATGGGATAGTCCCTGCCTCAACTACCTCCTCTGGCAGCTTGTTCCATACATCCACCACCCTTTGTGTAAAAAAGCTACCCCTCAGATTCCTATTAAATCTTTTCTGCTTCACCTTAAACCTATGTCCTCTTGTCCTCGATTCACCTACTCTGGGCAAGAGACTCTGTGTATCTATCTGATCTATTAATCTCATGATTTTTTAACACCTGTATAAGATCACCCCTAATTCTCCTGCGCTCCAAGGAACAGTGTCCCAGCCTACTCAACTTTTCCCTAAAGCTCAGACCCTCTATTCCTGGCAACATCCTTGTAAATCTTTTCTGCACCCTTTCCATCTTAGATGATGTAATGAGATATCGTGAAGTCCATAGTCCATGCCAAGGCATGATGCCACTTTCTCTTCAATGTCTATCCTACAGAACGGAGAACAAGCCATGAATGGGGATGGAGGGATCTGGGATGGTTGTGATACTGAGCCACTGTTGCTTGGCTAGTCTGTGGGACAGCACTCCTACATGATCAGCTGGTTGGTTGTGTGTTTGCCCCTTCTAAGACCACCCTTTAACAGTTCATCTAGTTTCCATGGATTCTCATAGTGTTCCGTTACAGCCAAATGGATGGCCAGAGATGAATCAACCACATTGCCGTGGGTTAGAGACACAAGGAACTGCAGATGCCGGAATCTTGTGTAGAACACAAAGTGCTGGAAGTTAGTAAATCAGGCACCACCTCTGGAGAACATGGATGGGCGACGTTTTAGGTCAGGACCCTTCTTCAGACTCACTGGGAATTGCAGATGCTGGAATCTTGCATAGAAAACAAAGTGCTGGAGTAATTGTAGAATACAAAGTGCTGGAGTAATTGTAGAAGGCAAAGTGCTGGAATAAGGATTCATGGCAACCATTGACCATTGCTACAGGAGTTTCTCAGGGGAATATCCTGGAGCCGACTATCTTCTGTTGCTATTCTTTCAATAGACAATAGACAATAGGCCCTTTGAGCTAGCGCTGCCATTTAATGTGATCATGGCTGATCATCCCCAATCAGTACCCTGTTCCTGCCTTCTCCCCATATCCCCTGACTCTGCTATCTTTAAGAGCCCCATCTAGCTCTCTCTTGAAAGTATCCAGAGAACCGGCCTCCACCACCCTCTGAGGCAGAGAATTCCACAGACTCACAACTCTCTGTGAGAAAAAAGTGTTTCCTCGTCTCCGTTCTAAATGGCTTACCCCTTATTCTTAAACTGTGACCCCTGGTTCTGGACTCCCCCAACATCGGGAACATGTTTCCTGCCTCTAGCGTGTCCAAACCCTTAATAATCTTGTATGTTTCAATAAGGTCCTCTCTCATCCTTCTAAACTCCAGAGTGTACAAGCCCAGCTGCTCCATCCTGTCAGCATGTGACAGTCCCACCATCCCAGGAATTAACCTTGTAAACCTACGCTGCACTCCCTCAATAGCAAGAATGTCCTTCCTCAAATTAGGGGACCAAAACTGCACACAATACTCCAGGTGTGGTCTCACTAAGGCCCTATACAACTGCAGAAGGACCTCTTTGCTCCTATACTCAACTCCTCTTGTTATAAAGGCCAACATGCCATTCGCTTTCTTCACTGCCTGCTGTAACTGCATGCTTACTTTCATTGACTGATGAACAAGGACCCCCAGATCCTGTTGTACTTCCCCTTTTCCCAACTTGACACCATTTAGATAGTAATCTGCCTTCCTGTTTTTGCTACCAAAGTGGATAACCTCACATTTATCCACATTAAACTGTATCTGCAATGCATCTGCCCACTCAACCAACCTGTCCAAGTCACCCTGCATTCTCATAGCATCCTCCCCACAGTTCACACTGCCACCCAGCTTTGTGTCACCTGCAAATTTGCTAATGTTACTTTGCAACCCTTCATCTAAATCATTGATGTATATTGTAAATAGCTGCGGTCCCAGCACCAAGCCTTGCGGTACCCCACTAGTCACTACCTGCCATTCTGAAAGGGACCCGTTAATCCCTACTCTTTGTTTCCTGTCTGCCAACCAATTTTCTATCCATGTCTGCACTCCACCCTCAATACCATGTGCCCTAATTTTGCTCACTAATCACCTATGTGGGACCTTATCAAATGCTTTCTGAAAGTCCAGGTACACTACATCCACTGGCTCTCCCTTGTCCATTTTCCTAGTTACATACTCAAAATATTCAAGAAGATTAGTCAAGCATGATTTCCCCTTCGTAAATCCATGCTGACTTGGACCGATCCTGTTGCTGCTATCCAAATGTGCCGCTATTTCATATTTTATAATTGACTCCAGCATCTTCCCCACCACCGATGCCAGGATAATTGGTCTATAATTCCCTGTTTTCTCTCTCCCGCCTTTCTTAAAAAGCGGGATAACATTAGCTACCCTCCAATCCACAGGAACTGATCATGAATCTATAGAACATTGGAAAATTATCACCAATGCATCCACGATTTCTAGAGCCACTTCCTTAAGTACCCTGGGATGCAGACCATCAGGCCCTGGGGATTTATCAGCCTTCAGTCCCATCAGTCTATCCAACACCATTTCCTGTCAAATGTGGATTTCCTTCAGTTCCTCCGTCACCCCAGATCCTCTGGCCACTAGTATTCCATTATCAGTTCTTTGATAGACTCTCAAATTACAAAAACAGCCTGTGTCCATGTGTAACAACAAGTGAATGACATTCAAATTTGGTTTCTAAAATAGAAATAATTGACATGCTTTGGGTTATGTAGGTTGGAATGGGGCAAGCCGCTGGATCTCTGTGCCAAAGAAAAATAGTGAACCATTCCTTCTTACATCAACCTGACAGCTTTTATGGTCACTATTAACGTCACTATCTTATTAATTTTAGATTAATTTAATGAACGGAATGCAAATGATTTGTTGTGGGATCTGAACTCCCAACTCCATGTGATTAGTTTGTAATCCTGAATGACTGTTCCTGTAACATTACACCCGGCTATCCTGGGGGAAGTGACTCATCTTGACGTTCAACTCCATCTCTCTAATTCTACGCCCTGTGTGACTCTAGGCTTATGCAATGACATTCAGGCAGTGAGCTCCCAAAGCAACATATTTCATGCAGTAGCACTGCTTTCCCAGTGTGTGCACTTCACCAAAGTGTGTGGGCCGCCGAGCGCATTTTGCTATGCTCTAAGGTTGCATTTGTGACTAGAACAGTGACAGAATTTAAAAAATGCTTGTCCTACCAACAACTAGAGAGCAGTCCTGAACTACTATCTACCTTAATGAAGACCCTCTGGCTTTATCTTGCGCTAAATGTTATTCATGTTATTCCCTTTATCATGTATTTGTACACTGTGGATGGCTCGATTGTAATCATGTATTGTCTTTCCACTGACTGGTTAGCACGCACAAAGCTTTTCACTGTACCTCGGTACACGTGACGTTCAACTAAACTCAATAAAATAAACTCCTGAAACATGGGTGTCATTATCATTGTTTCTCATTGGGATTGACTCAGATGGGAAAAGCACTCACTGAACACCCCATTCTTCTTGTAGTTTGGTTAATGTTCAGACAAAAAGCTGAGAGAGCATGCCTGTTGGGGTGCTGCCCTTTGAAATGACAGTGGTGGCACTGCATGCTGACTGATGTCATATCCGCCTGCACAACACATGTCCACTGGGCAATCCCTGCATTTTCACCTGCTGCATTTTACCCAGTGAACGTGTCCATACTTCAAATGTATTATCTGAATGGTGGCCGATTAGGAAAAGGGGAGATGCAACGAGACCTGGGTGTCATGGTACACCAGTCATTAAAGTAGGCATGCAGGTGCAGCAGGCAGTGAAGAAGGCGAATGGTATGTTAGCATTCATAGCAAAAGGATTTGAGTATAGGAGCAGGGAGGTTCTACTGCAGTTGTACATGTCCTTGGTGAGACCACACCTGGAGTATTGCGTACAGTTTTGGTCTCCTAATCTGAGGAAATACATTCTTGCCATAGAGGGAGTACAGAGAAGGTCCACCAGACTGATTCCTGGGATGTCAGGACTTTCAGATGAAGAAAGACTGGATAGACTCGGCTTGTACTCGCTAGAATTTAGAAGATTGAGGGGGGATCTTATAGAAACTTACAACATTCTTAAGGGGTTGGATAGGCTAGATGCAGGAAGATTGTTCCCGATGTTGGGGAAGTCCAGAACAAGGGGTCACAGTTTAAGGATAAGGGGGGAATCATTTAGGACTGAGATGAGGAAAACATTTTTCACAGAGTGGTGAATCTCTGGAATTCTCTGCCACAGAAGGTAGTTGAGGCCAGTTCATTGGCTATATTTAAGAGGGAGTTAGATGTGGCCCTTGTGGCTAAAGGGATCAGGTGGTATGGAGAGAAGGCAGGTACAGGATACTGAGTTGGATGATCAGCCATGATCATATTGAATGGCGGTGCAGGCTCGAAGGGCCGAATGGCCAACTCCTGCACCTATTTTCTTTGTTTCTATGTTTCTAAATACCATTTTAGGGCAAACACACCTTTCATTGCTTTGCCAAATTCATTCATTGCTTTGCAAAACTGGAACAATCAATCTGAATTTTGCAGCATTGGTATCAAACCTCCATGAAAACCCTAATGCTATAAAGAAATGCTATTATGTCAGCCAAAAGATATATCTATCCATTACATTCAGCAAAGTAAAATAACCTAAGATAATTAATGGAAATGTTATTAGCCAGCCGCTTGAGAAATTGGCACAGAAATTACGGTTTTTAGAGGGTTTTTTAGGAGTAAAAGTGCTGGAGTTATCCCTGAGCCTAGGGTTTGGGCAGCTGAAGGCACATTGCAAATGGGAGGCAAATAAAAACACTGGCGATCAATTGGTCAGAGTTGAGGAATGTAGACAGCTCCAAGCAACACAGGCCTGAAGATGACACAGATAGGGATGGGCATAGCCACAGATATTGCGGCCTTCAAAATACCCTACAGTGAGGGAGTGCCACATGGTAAGTGCAATTGGTCTCTGGGTGGAAAACAGCTTCATGACTCAGACCCACACACTTCCTGAACGTTATTGAAAGCGATAATGACCCGGAGCAGCCCTGAATATTCTTTACAGGTTGCCAAAGGAAATGTGAGCAGCAAAGTCTGAGAATACTTCCAAATCTAACATTGTTTAAATAATATGCAATCTTCTTTTTTTCCCCCTCATCCACTGTATACTGCATCTGCCATGTTTTAGACCACTCATCAATTTGTCTAAGATCCCACCCAGTTTACAGTCATCAACGAGCTGAGAAATAATACTTTCCTATAATCGCTTACCTCTAGGAATAATAGCAGATACCCAACCACTGGTCCCTTGATACCCCACTAGTTATCATCTTCCTCCCAAAAAAGACACATTTAACCCTAGTCTTCAATTCCTGCCTGTCAGACAATATTTAATCCATGCCAGTACATTAACCCTAATTGCCTGTGGTTTAACTTCATGCACTATCATTTTAAGTTTCCCGAGAATCCAACTCAACCACATCTGCTGAATTTCCCTTATCTATTCTATCAGTTACATTTGCAAAAAAAAAATCCATTGGGTTTGTCACACATGATTTCCATGTTGACTTTGCTAATTCCCATTGATATTTTCTAAATGTTGTTATCTCATCCTCGAATAACCTCCAGCATTTCTCCGGCTAAGTGATCTGTATTTTGCTGTCTTCCTTCTCCATTTGTATTTAAACAGTGGGATTATATGTGTCATCTTCAAATCTATGGGAACTCACCCAGTTCTGGAAAACAATGCATCTACTATTTACATAGTTAAATCCTTCAGTAATTTGGGATGGGAATGTTGAAGGTTGGGGAATGCCAATGGAACTAATCCAAGTGATGAAGATAAGTAATTGACTTACCTCCCTGCCACCAGTGTGTTGTAATATGAAGACCACATTGTCCCTGTGCTCCCTGGTTCAACTGTAATTGTAACTGTAGTTCAACTGTTGGTTAGCACACCAACGCCTCTACTTCCTTAGAGGGCTTAGGAAGTTTGGCATGTCCCCTACAACTCTCTCCAACTTCTACAGATGCACCATAGAAAGTATTTTATCAGGATGCATCACAGTTTGGTTTGGGAACAGCTCCATCCAAGACCGCAAGAAATTGTAGCAAATTGTGGATGCAGCCCAGACCGTCACACAAACCAACCTTCCTTCTATTGACTCCACTTATACCTCACGCTGCCTCGGCAAGACCAGCAGCATAATCAAGGACGAGTCGCACCCTGGCCACCTTCCTCCTCTCCCATCAGGCAAAACGTATAGAAGTGTGAAAACACACAGATTCAGAGGCAGTTTCTTCCCAGCCTTTTCAGGCAACTGAATCATCCTACCACAACCAGAGAGCAATGCTGAACTACTATATACTCTTTGATGGCCCTTGGACTATCCTTGATCAGACTTTGCTGGCTTTATCTTGCACTAAACGTTATTCCCTTATGTAGGATTATTGGTGCTCCACTCCCTTTCTTGCTGGATATATACAGGAAGAGATGTATCAACAGAGCCATCTCCATCATCAAAGCCCCTACCACCCATCGCATCACATATTCTCCATCCTGCCATCTGGGAAGAGGTACAGGAGCATTAGCTGCAAAACCAGCAGGATGCTCCTCAGCTTCTTCCCGCAGGCTATAAGACTGATAAACGGACTTAGCCCCCTGCCAAAGTATCGCGCACCAACCATCAACCTGGACACACTGCAGCAGCTGTCGATCGGAACGCCTGTTGATGTTTAGTGGAGAGTAGAGTGTTTAATTTAATTTGTTCATGATATATGTTTTTTATTTCTAGTTATTTGTTGTTATTTGTACTGCACACTGAATGGACACTGGTTGAGCAACGTTTTTTTGTTTCCTCTGGGTATGTGAGTACTCAGGAAATGACAATAAAGATATACTGATACTGATACTGATACTGATCTATACACTGTAAATGGATCGATTGTAATCATGTATAATCTTTCTGCTGACAGGTTAGCATGCAACAAAAGCTTTTCACTGTACCTCGGCGTGATGATAAAATTAAACTGAAACTGAAATGGTCCAAAATGACCTGGAGTGCTCCGTAAGGAGCATTGAACGGGAATAATGCATTGGGGAATGGCATTATCCCTTCGACCTGAAGTAGAAATTGTGCTTGGGATGCAAGATCCACTCACAATCAGTCAAATTTCCAGAGGGATGCAAAATGACCTGAAAATGATCTTAACCACATTTCTCGCTGGGGAAGAATTAATTTTCAATTATCTAAGGCAGGATGTCAAGAACTATTGTCGTCTTTGTTGCTAGAGAGTGGGTCTATGGACCCAGTGACCTGTGACCTGTGACATCCTCCAACCCTTGCTGGTGTATGTACCTGTCGTCTCAGTTGCAATCTGTAAGGTCTTCCGTGTCCATGGACGCCCAATCCCCAGTCGGAACAAACTCATCCCACGTGCATGAAGAAACGGTACTTGATCCGATAACTCCTCCTTACCGTATGGGTATTTCAAAATGTCGTTGTCCGAGGGCCTGAGCGGGAGCTCCGTCAGTATCTTCGGGATGGAGATTGCTGCTAATCTGGGAGTGTGACTTGGACAGATCCTTGGGGTGGCATCAGATCCCGGTAACAGCACCAGCTGCCTCAGTAACCCCTGCAGCACAATACATGAAGCACTTTTAAAATACCTCCTCTTCCCATTCCACCACCGTCCCTTGATCACTGTTATTACTCTCATGCCTTCCATATTGTTCCAGAAATATGTCAGTCTAGCCTGGATTTGTCTATCCTATCTTCACAGTTCCTTTCCTCTAACTCAAGCCTTTAACTGAGAGGATCACCAGGAAAACTCATCTGGTTTGGTGTCTTGCCGACGTGGTCATGGCTCTTCAATATTAACTGGGAGGGAAGTATGTTTTGAGGACTTTATTTGTCAGTACTTTTTCAAGTTACAGCTGTTGTTGAAAACAGGAGGCAGTGGTAATGAATTATGAAGGGGATTTGACAAGAGAGACACTGAGAAGGGCGTGCAAGGGCATTCAAAATGAGGGCCCATAAATATGTCAGCAATAAATCCAACCAGTAATTCAGGAACACAACCTTGCCCAGGAGAATGGTTGGAATGTGGAACCAACCAATGTGTGGACTGGGTGAGAAAATCGTTGAAAAGGAAATTGATGAAGTATAAGTGAGTGAAACGGATAGATGGGTCTGCGATAGGACAAGTAGTGAGATGGGAAGAGACTGGTGTGGATCAGGCACATTAGCAGAGAGCAGTTTCTGGGCTGTAAAATCAGTTCAAGGTGAAAATGACACTGATTTTTAAAAATCCTGGTGGGGACTGGCTGTAGCGCCCAGGTCAGCTCGCCTGCCCCACACTCCAAAGACGTGCAGGTTTGTAGGTTAAGTGCTTCGGTAAATTGTAAATTGCTGATAGTCCAGCGGTGGCAGAAGGTGCTCGTGTACGGGGTGATTGCGGTGGGCCAAAGGACCTGCAGTTCCCAGGTCGGCTCGCTTCTCC
Source organism: Amblyraja radiata (assembly GCF_010909765.2). Lineage (NCBI taxonomy): Eukaryota > Metazoa > Chordata > Chondrichthyes > Rajiformes > Rajidae > Amblyraja > Amblyraja radiata. Next base: position 49,933,319 of record NC_045962.1, on the reverse strand, counting down.
CAGGTCTGGTTGCAGTTCCCAGATCGCCTGCGTGCCCCGGGAATGGCTGTAGCGCCCAGGTCGCCTGCATGCCCCGGGACTGGCTGCACTTCCCAGGTTGCGAAAACTAATTGGAAAAAAAAACGCCCGCGGGCCGGATGATTTTGGGTTACGAGCCGTGGTTGCCGATCCCTGTCCTAGATGTCAGGCCTCATTGTGTCCCCCCCCATGTTTTAAAAGCGATTTCCGCCCATGCAGTGGCCTTGATCAGATGTGTGCAGATTTTGATAAGCAGATCACCCATTAATATATTCTCTTCTTCTAGATAACAGCATTGTTAATGTTGTGCAGTCAGTAGATGAATCAGCATTTGACATGGAATTCAACATAATTGGGAGCTTAATCATCCTCAAACATCAGAGGCTACAGTGTTCACTATATATTATTTTTCTTATGCAGTCCCTCGAGAACAAGGATAAGTTGCCTCCTCTCTGGCTCTGTGGGTTCCAAAATGTTCAATGAATTGAATGTGGAAAGCACAAGTGTGGGCAGGGAGGTGGATGGTAGTTTGTGAGGTGCTGTGATCCTTCCAAACTTCACCCAGGGCTGGTGCAAGGGTTCAAGGCTCTTGATGCCATCCCAAATGCTCCTTCTCCACTCTGAGTCGTTATCAACCAGAGATTCCCTGCAGTCATAAGGAGGTTGGACTTCTTAAGGAATCTTTGAGCACAACCTTGAATCTTTTTCTCTGTCTATCTGTCTTCCCAACCAATTGTTTAAGCGCTTTTGATTGCAACATGCGCCTTAATTTAGTTCAACAAAGAAACTGACAAGTTACTAAAGAACTTGGAATGGAGGGTCTGTTTTGGAAGTCTGGTATCAGGCATGTGAGTGGTGTGACCTGCCCAATGAGGGTCTCAACATCAGGAACGTTGGGCGACATAGGTTTGCTTATCCTTCCCCAAAATTTGGAAAGTTTTGTGGATACAGCAATGGCGGTATATTCCAGAGCCTTGAAGTGCCTAATGTAGACAGTACAAATCTCAGGAGCCTATAGGAGAGCAGGGATTCCTGTTGTCTGACAGACCGTGAGTTTTGTGTCTTGAACTTTTAATAAACTTTTCCTCAATAGATTAAAGGCTGTGCTGGAAGGATATGGTGTGAATCTGATCGCTGATGTCTGCCTTTGTCTGGTGGTAGCTCCTGAGGTTCCACTTTGTCCAGAGCCTTGTTTTTAATATTTGTTTTCCGAGAGCAGTTGCTGCAGAAAAAAGTTGGTCAGGGCCTCAGTTTTGCTGATGTTGAGTGTAAGGCCCATCCTTCCAAAGCTTTGGTGAGAGTCAGTGATATATAGGAGGTTGGTCACTGAGCGTGCGTGAATGGAAGCATCGTCAATATATTGCAACTCAAGGCTCGAGTGTCCTTGGTTCTGCAGTGTTCTTGCCATGAGTAGCTGAGAGTTAAGGCAAGTTATTGGAACTGACTAAAGTGATGCCAATGGTATGCAATGATCATCTGGACTATTCAAGACCCTTGTGGTTCCCTCGACATGTTCAACATGATGAGCCAGACGCTGGACTATCAGGATTTCCAAATGATTGGATCGCAGATTATCAGAATTTCATTGGTTTATATATTTCACAGTCATAAATCTCATACACTTTAACCCTGATCTGTATCCTTCCCACAGACACTTACTGTAAACAGTGCCTTCCGTCGCCTCCGGTTCCCAATGTAAAATCGAGATCTTGCCGTGCCTAAATATTCTGGAAAGGGAACGTCCATGTACCTGTGGAAAGTACAGTTTCTATTTATACAGGTGCAGCATGACAAGGTTTTCAGAGGAACAAATAGGTGAAATCCAGGCACATCATTGGGGACAAATGTGTGAATTCTGGCAAGTTCCCCAAAAAAATGAGTCAATAAGAGTAATAGAGAGAGAGAGTCAGAAGAAGAGAGGGTGTACCTGTGTATGTGAGAGCGAGAAGGGGGATTTGAGTGAGAATATATTTGTGTGTGTGAAAGAATGTGAGAGAGAGAGAGACACTGAGCGACAAAGAATGTGAGCGATAGTATGTGTGAGAGAGACAGAGAAAGAAGGAGAATGAAAATATGTGTGAGAGCAGGAGAGATTATGTGTATTTGTGTGTGAGAGTGAGTGATAGATATAGAGGAAGAGGCAGAGAGAGTGAGCAAGAATGTGTGTGTGTGTGTTGAGAGAGAGTGATCGAGTGAGAGAGGAAGTGACTGGGAGCATGTGCGTGAGAGAGATACTGAGACAGCGATAGACAGGATCAAAAGAAGAAAAGAGGTGGGAGAGAGTAGGAGAGGGGGATGAGAGAGAGATAAAAGAGAGAGAAAAATAATAAAATGTAATGCTATCCTGACTAAAAACCAATCACAGTTCAGAGAATTATCTCAATTCGATCACATCATATTGCTCCACACTTAAGGGACTATAAGGGGCATTCACCTTATTCCCTTTATCATGTATCTGTACACTGTGGATGGCTCGATTGTGATCATGTATTCTTTCCGCTGACTGGTTAACAGAAAAAAAAAGCCTTTCACTGTACCTCGGTACACGTGGCAATGAACTAATAAACTAAATTAAACTAATAAGTCTAGTCCATACAATATATCCTTAAAAAACCTTGCTGTTCACCTGTTCATGTGGAGGTAATCATGCCTGTGCTAGTTTTTTTTAACGAAGCTACCTTCAAGGTCTTGAAGTATTTTTTCCAATGTAATAATTAATTTTCTTTTCATAATTATTATGTATTCAATTTTTCAGATAATACATTCCAGATTACACAAACCCTGATTAAAACAAATCTTTTCATCTCTCATTTAGTTTTGTTAACCACTTGCCTAGTCTGTTTACTGCCTTATATATTAGCAAAACCCTACTACCTAAGAACAGAATGTTGTTGTTTTAAATATATTAAACAATTCATAAATAGTGTGCCAGTAAATGTTTTATCCCAGTGCCTGAGTGCAGAAATTTATATTGGCACAGGAGGTCTAAGTCTTGTTTGTTAATGTGTTAATGGCAGAGTTGACACACACAAGTCCTTTCCTTCACATCCTCTGCACTGCTGAAGCGCATGAAAGGAATGAGGTAAATCTGCTCAGTTGCTTGTGTGAAACCATGTCAGTAGCATTATGGTTAAGTTACTGAACTAGCAGCCAAGACCACCTAGACAAGAGTTCAAATCCCACCACAGCAAGCAAGGAAATTTAAATAATTAATTGGATGCAATTAAATCTAGTCTCCGTCCTAGAAACGATAAACCGACTGGAGCTCTGGAAATAAATCTGCCATCCTTACCAAATGTGAGTCCAGACTCATCAATGTAGTTGACCTAACTGCCTCCTCAGTTCAGTGGCAAGTGAGGATGAATGATAAAGGCTGCCATTTCCAGAAATGCCCGCCTGCTGAGCACAACTGGATTAAAACTGAAAATGAATCACTGTAAGTATATTCTTGGGACAGGAGTAGTGAGGAATGAGGACTAGAGCCTGGAATGGTGGTAGTTGGGTTTGGAGAGGATAGTTTGTGGAAGGATCGAGACAAGGATCAGCTGCTAAATTGGAGGTGGGTGGTACTCAAAGGTTGAGTGGGGAAGTAGATGGTTGGAGTTAGGCAAGACTGGTTGGGCAAGAAATGCAAACTGGAGAGGTCTAGCTGTTGCAACCTTGGACAGAGAGCATTGAGACTTACTCACATTTCAATGGGAGGGCAGCAGTCCACGATGAGAGATACAAAGTTGGCCGACACAGCCAGCACCAAGGTGTGCCACTGGCGGTCAGCCAGGTAGACATCTTGGAATGTTATCCGCTTCTTACTGCTGTTGGACAGGTCGCTGTGGGCAAACTCCAGGTGGACCTTGTCAGGAGAGATCCTCAGCCCCAGCAGCATGTGGTTTAAGTTCTCCTGGAGCAATGTGAAGATATATTCGTTTGTCTAGAATGCAAATGAAATTTACACAATTACCAGCAAGATTCCCAACGTATCTACAAGGCCACTTTCTTTGATAGATCAACAACAGCAACCCACGGATCTTTAGTTCAGTTTAGTTTAGAGATACAGCATGGAAACGGGCCCTTTGACCCACCAAGTCCATCACCCATTCACACTAGTTCTAAGTTATCCCACTTACTTATCAACTCCCGACACACTCGGGCAATTTACAGAGGCCAATTAACCTACAAACTCACACGTCTTTGGGCTGTGGGATGAAACCGGGGCACCTAGAGAGAAAACACATGTGGTCACTGGGAGAACATGCAAACTTCATGCAAACAGCACCCGGGGTCAGGATCTAATCTATGTCTCTGGTGGTGTGAGGCAGCAACTCAGCATCTGAATGATTGTGAGTTCATCCCAGCTCTGGTCTGAGGCATGCACAGTGCAGCATTGATGCAGATTCAATCTGCATTCAGGCAGCCACAGTGGCACAGCGGTAGAGTTGCTGCCTTACAGCGAATGCAGTGCCGGAGACCCGGGTTCGATCCCCGACTACAGGTGCTTGTCTGTACGGAGTTTGTACATTCTCCCCGTGCCCTGCGTGGGCTTTCTCTGAGATCTTCAGTTTCCTCCCACACTCCAAAGACGTACAGGTTTGTAGGTTAATTGGCTTGGTAAATGTAAAAATTGTCCCGAGTGGGTGTAGGATAATGTGTGGGCAACGCTGGTCGGCGCGGACCTGGTGGGCCGAAGGACCTGTTTCTGCGCTGTATCTCTAAACTAAATCCTTTCAGGTACAATGTTGGCTGCCCTCACAAATGAATGCAAGAAATCTCCCAGGAATATCTGATGAAAAGCAGAGGCAATACTTGCCTTGATTGGTAAGCAACATGATTGCTCATTGCACTTGCAAGACTTCCCTGTGTGTCATTTGTGATTTGTCAACATTTTGCTTTCACATGAAGGGTTCTATAAATGTGTCTTTATCTATATCTCCTACAACAACGGACACACAGCACAGGAACAGACCTTTCAACCCATAATATCTGTGCCAAACATGGTCAAGCTGAACTAACCCCCAATGCCTGCATGCGATCCATATCCTTCCATTCTCTGCATAATCAAGCACATGTCTTGTGGCCTCTTAAACGGTCACTATTGTATCTGCTTCCACCACCACCCCCGGCAACATGCTCCAGACACTCACCACTCTCTGCATAAAAAATTACCCCACACATCTCTTTTAAACTTTCTCCCTCGGACCTTAAAACTATGCCCTATGGTCTTTGACATGTACACCCTGGGAAAAAAGTTCTGACTGTCTCACCTTCCATGCATCACATAATTTTATATATATATGATTTTATATATCTGACACCTTCAGAGAAAACAATCCAAGTTGTCCAATCTCTCCTTGTAGCTAATACCTTTTAATCTTGGCAGCATCCTGGTAAACCTCTTCTAAACCTTCTCCAAAGCCTCCGCATCCTTCCTGAAATGAGGCAACCAGAACTGCATAGAATGCTCCAAATGTTGCCTAACCAATGTTTTAGAAAGCTGCAACGTGACGTTCTGATTCTTATTCTCAATGCCCTGACTGATGAAGGCAAGCATACCATACCATACCTAACCCTTTACCACTCCATGAAACCTGTGTTGCCACTTTCTCCTACTAGCTTAATTCTCTTACAAAGTACAGCTTTTGTCAAGAGACCTCATTCAGGGTGAAAATCCCGATGGTTTCTATAACAACTGATTTCGGAATCATCTAGTCCTAATGAGATACAGCAGGAAAAAATGTAATTTGGTGCATTGAGTCCACACCATCAACCATCCACACTAATCCTATATTGATCTCATTTTTATCACACTTCTATTAACTTCCTCCAGATTCTACCATTCACATGCACACCAGGGATAATTTACAGCAGCCAATTAACCCACCAACTTACATGTCTTCAGGATGTGAGTGGAAACTGGAGGATACCTACCATATCACTGGGTGCTAACTCCACACAGGCTATGCCTGAGGTCAGGATAAATCCTGGGTCTCTGGCACTACTAGCTGTGCCACTGCATAGCCCTGTGCTGCCTCTGCCACTGATTGAATTAGAAAGTACCTCACAACCTCCTTTCACTCCAGTCAAGTACATTTTCCTTGCAGTTTGAATAACGCACATTATCAGGAGTGGATAATGATAAAAGACTGGAACTTGGAATTGTTCTGATCGGCTATCTCTGACTCGTCCAACTCAGGTCCACTCAGCCACCACAGAACAGGCTCACTATCACAAGATCACATGGCAGGGAAGCAGTGGCAACATACTAAAGTCACCATGAAGGCCTCCATAGTTCCTCACCTGATCTCCTCCCCCGGCATCTCAGAGCTCTACAATCTCTCAAAGTTAGATAATATGCTTTTGTTACATTTCGCATTTTCCTACATTATATTCCATTTGTTAGATCTTTCCCCATTTTCTTGACCTATCTACATAACCTTTTATGTTCTTTGCACAGATGACCTTCCTACCTATGTTTGCATTGTGCACCCATCTGCACTGTCTGCAACTTATCAAAGTACGACAAACAGCAATGCGTAAATGACTAGATGATCTGTTTATTGTGATATTAGCCAATGGCTAGGAGATCAGAAAGAACCATCTTTGCCCTTCTTCAAATAGTGCCATTGAATCTTTTGTCTGGGAGGGATAATATCTCAATCCGAAGGCAAGACCCTCAACAGCACAGGACTTTGTTTGACCCCGAAATGGGACTTGAACCCACAATCTTCACAATCATCTGCTGATCACAATCATGTTTCACCTAAGCACACCTGTCAAATTTTCATTCCTCAATGTTCAACTTCAGTTCTTTTGACAATAACTAAGTAGTTAGTAAGTGTACTCTGACAAGCAGTTTGTTAATCTCCCATTGGTTGTGTTCATTTTTGGAAGTACCTTTAATCTCAAGCTGTTCACTTTCAGGGTGAGGACAATGGAGAATTCAGCTGGGAAGTAATGGCAGACCTTGAAGATGAGAGAGGCGGAGAAGCTGACTGCCTTCATATCCTTATTGAATCGCAGCCCACGGACTCCTTGTTCCTGGACCATCCTGACTCCATATATCTCCATTCGAGAGGCTTCAGCAATTTCTGATAGGAGATCCAATGGTTGTAAATCTAAAAAAGAGTGATCAATATTAATGATAGAAATTAGAGGACCTCAATCCAGGAACTGTAATTTATAGCAGTGTTGGAATCATTCTCAGCATTATACAGCACAGAAACAAGTTCTTTGGTCCAGCAAATCCATACCAACCATTAGGCACCATTTACAGAAACCCTTGTCTAATCCCACTTTTTATTCTCCTCATATTCCCAACAAACACTCCAGATTCTACCGCTCACCTGTTTACTAGGAGGAATTTATGGGGAGCCATTAATCAACCAACTCACCTGTCTATGGGACATGGGAGGAAATCCACAGACCGAGAGGAAATCCGTGCAGTTATTGGGAGAAAATGCAAACTCCACACTAAGGGGCAGATCGAATCAGTTTGTGTGTGGCCTCATTTAGGCAATGGGGTTGATATGGGAATGGGAAGAGGAATTAAATGATTAGCATCCAAGATCCAAGCAGGCCTTGGTGGACAGGGAACAAGTGTTCAGCGAAATGGTTGTGTAGTCTACACTTGGTCCCGCCGATGTAAAGGAGGCATTGTTCGTGCCGTTATCCAATTTCTTAGTGATGTAGTAGCTGTTTTCAGCAGCAGCTTCACACCATCCACAGTAGGTTTATCATTTTAGAACTATTGTCATTTTGATTGAACTTGTGCATGTGCATAGAGTAAAAAATGTTTCCAGAGATGTTACAGGACTTCAGATGTTTGGGACCGTGTTCTGAATTAATCAAAATCGAACACTCGAACACTTTGGTCATGGCTTCAGGTTAAGTCTGACTGTGGCAACCTTTAGGGTCCCATAAGATGCAACTTTATCTGCCCTCTGGCAGATCTCCTCTGTAAACACTAGTTATGCCTGGCTCACACCAATTACCATTCAAATTACTCTTTAGCTTGGATTCAGGTTGATCAATGCCCTGATTTAAAGATTCTTCTTTTTCAAAATGCCTTCAGAGCCTGGCCTGTTCCAGTTACGTGACTTCATTCAAATCTACTCTCATCGGGGGTCTCTGCAGTGTTCCAGATACATGAGCTGTAAGCCAACAGACAAGACTGTATGGATAATGTGGCTGAGATATCAACACCACACTGCAACCACATTCCCATATGTTGCAGATTATCAGTATATTTGAACAAGGGAGCCTTTCTCTAGATTAATTTAAATCATTTGACTCTGTTGAGGAGATGGCAGTTTTGCAGCCGGGCTGGAACAAGATGGATAGAGGGGTGGATAGATCTGGAGATCAAATCCTAAGAGTTATTGCAAGATTGACAGGCCCAGTGGTACATCCAGTGCATCAAATCATATGAAATGGGTCAAATTGGGTGGTCAGGATCTGTTGATGGAGACCTTAGGAGAAGGCTAATAACAATTGTCCATCCAGCATTTTTAGCTAAAGAATTGTCATGAATTCATCATCCTTTCCTTTTGCATATATACTGAATTTACCAACATTGAGGAAGTGGTAATGTCAATGAAGTCATCCTCATCTGTTGGTTGTTTAAATGCCAGTTGTCATGCGTGATTGATCTTTTGGAGCTTTCCTGTGAGATTAGTTGTGAGATTGCATAACTTTCTCTTTGTTTCCACTGTTTAACAATTGTAATTTGGCCTCACCAGCTTCACCTGGTACTATCCCTCCATATTCTGCTAGATTCCTCAGGAGTTCCTGGATTGCAGGTAAGAGTGGAGATACTGCAGGGCAGTGAGATTATAGATTGTGTGATCTAAGATTCAAGCAATAACATCTCTTCTGACTGAAGGCCACAGATCAAGATGGAGGATATCACAAGAAATAGCCCTGCCCCAACACATCATCTGTCCATTTCCCTCCACAGATGCTACCTGACCCACTGAGTTCCTCAGCATTTGTTTTTCCACTCAAGATTTCAGATGGAATTTCATCTCTGAAGGACTTTGTGGATTAACTCCTACCAAATTGTCAGCTGTGACAGGTAGATTGGAGCGGATGAGTTCAAGAAGGTTTATCCCTCATGTTCCAGGTGGATTGCAGCAGTTCAAGATGGTGGCCAACCATCACCTTCACCAGGGCAACCATGATGGGCAATAAATGCTGTCCACATCCCGAAAATGAACAACAAATAATATTAACAACAAATAATATATTTTTTGCAAGTATCTTACTATAGCCCCTCTATAGCTTACTATAGCTGGATGATCAGCCATGGTCATATTGAATGGCGGTGCAGGCTCGAAGGGCCGAATGGCCTACTCCTGCACCTATTTTCTATGTGTTTATGTTTCTATGCTCTCTGTAGCATATGTTAGCTCTATTGTCACATTCTATATGTGTCATGATGACATTTTGCAACATGCAGTGACACTTGTCATTGAAATATTTTGCCACATATTGCCTCCTTCTCATACGTCATTTCCCATACATTTACATTTTCCAATAAGATCTTTATATTTCTTATTTTGCCCTGCCAATCTATGTGTTTACTCACTTTGACCTATTGCAGCATATATTGCCCTTTCTTGTAAGCACACAATAAATGGTCTAATTTCCCACCTAGAATAATGTTGTAGCCTCATCCTCATCTGTGGCACTTGAATATTATTTCGTAACCACATCACAACGTATATGGTTCCTCATTACTTGTGACATTGTATATTCATCTGACACGCTATTTTTTGACAAAATTCTGTTTAATGGGCCTATCACTCATTAAAAAAATTACATGAACTAGCAGGGAATGGAGGGATGTAGACCACATGCAGGGAGAAGTCCAGTTTAAATTGCCATCATGGTCAGACATTATTATCCAAAAAGACAGTTCCCGTGCTGTGTTGTTGTATCTTCTCTATCCACCTGTGCTTACTAAATGGACACCAGTTACCTGACATCTACTGTACTTGCTTAGATTGTTCACTGGAAAGCTGGGTTGAATTTGCCCAAAATGTTCAACCCTGTGAGGACCCAGGAGGTTGAATGATATAATCAAGTCTGTGGAATTCAGACTCCTTGAAACTCTTGGAAAGATCTTCACTATAAGGCAAAGCAGACCCTCAGCTGTAGAAGTCATCAACTTCCTATAACGTTTCTGAATACGCCCAATGTTCCAAAGCAGATTAAGAATGAAATAAGCGATTAACACTTTTAAATTATATTAATTTAAATCATAAAATAATAAAAACATTATTAAAAATGTATAAACATTCCTGCAAACACACGTTCATAAAATATATTTATTTCTTTTTATGGCACATGCAAAATCTGCATCAAAATGAATGATCTTGTGAATGCTTTTCCATGTTTAGTCTGACAGGATCCTGGAGCAGTTTGCCTGGTAGAAAAGCCAGGGCAGTTCATGCTTCACTGTGGGATCCCATGCAGAGTCCATCAGTGGAACAAACTGACTGATTGACTAGCTGCAACCTGCCAGCAGGTTCAGGGCTTTCATTTTTTGGATGAAACTTCAAACCAGCTCTCTCGGGTAAATTTAAAGGTTTCATTGCACAGTTTCAAAGAACAGCAGGGGGGTGCGCAATCCGCAAACAAGATTTGGATTAAGAAAATGGTTTATTAGCTCATTATCACTAAGGTGTTTATGAGAGCTAACTGTGCATAAACTGGCTGCTCTACTCCTGATGTTATGTCAGTGACACAACAAAGACCACATTTCCAAAAGTGCTTCATTGACTATATAGCAAAATGAGTCATAGATATGAGAACAGCTATATAAATTCCTTTGTCACCCATTCTTTCTGTAACTGTTGTGTCCTCACCAAGTTCACTGCATTTCTTTCATTCTCATCTCTTACATTATGTATGGTCAGTAATATTCTCATCTGTTGTATAAATGTTATTTCCTTTTACCTGCCACAGTGCGTACTGTCTTATTCCCTCCTTTCACAGACTGTTCATTCACATTCTCACACCACAGTATTATTTTCTCCTCCTCACTTGGACACACTTTGTGTGTTGTCTCTTCTTACCTGTCTGAACTATTCTTTCATTTTCACCTGCCACACAATAAAATTATCTGGCTTTCACCAGCATTCATTCTGCCTTGTCTCATTCTCACCTGTAATGCAGTAAATTGTTTGATCCTCACTTCCAAACAGAATTGACAGATTGTAAAATTAAGTCATTTTGAGATAATTTTTTATTTTATTTGATCAAACCTAATAATGTTTTAATTATTTACCATTTTTTAACGTTTTTATTTGATTTTGGCAGAGATGTTTAAAAGGTGTTACCAATGTATTGGTTGGCACATTGCGAGAGCTGCAACTGGGGTTTCCCCAGTCTGCCAGATGGGGTAAAGCCTCTATCCCCTGACCTGGTACAAACAAGTGCCGAGAGACTGCCACCTCTTCCAGCACAATTCATCCCAAGACCACTTGGTAAACATTTTATTGCCTTATTCTCAACTGTCTGAAATATTTCCCAATTCCCGCGCGCTATGCTGTGTTTTGCCTTGTTTCAGAGTGTTCTGTTGCATTCTCCCTGATTCTATTGACCCACTCTAACCTGTCATACTGAACACTGTACTGACCCAACACGTCAGCTGTCTGTCTATACCCTCCACAGATGTTGCCTAACCCATTGAGTTCCTCCAACACTTTGTATGTTGCTCAAGATTCCAGCATATGCAGTTCCTTGTGCCTCTACTGTATACTCACAGTTGTTGTTTTGTTGTTACATGCTCACCCAACAGACTCATTCTGCCTGTTACACTATATATTGTAGATTGTACATTAATGTTGCTGGGTACCATTTATCCCTGCTGTCCATTATACTTCTAAGAGTTGGACTACCTACTACAGGCATCTCAAAGGACTAGAAAAAATACCACCAAAGGTATGTCCATGAGATCCTCCACCTTCACTGAAATGGACAAGAATACTTCCATCAGCATCTTCTCCCAGAGTGCAATCCTGGCATCGTGGTCCTAGATATTCAGCTGGACACGTTAGGACTAGCACATCATTCACACGCCTGAAACCAGACCCTCTTAAACTCACGCTCCATTTTGAGCGCTGTCACTGGAGATTGCCCAGAGAAGATGATTGAAGGGTGAGCTGCTGTCTCCGAGGAATCTCCTACTTAAGACCATTCAAAGTGAAAGGGGAGGATTTGTGATGGGACGGGGATGTTGGGGGCCCCGAGCAAGCGAGGAAGGAGCGCAGCAGCTGAAAAATAACGTAGTAACCTAAATGAGCTAACAGTGTGCCTGTGTGCGGAGAGTCTGCGGTTTCTTCATTGCCTCGCCAGACCTCAGGAAACCAACCGCCTCATTATCACCCGATACACTCCTCACTGCAGACGGCCACACAAGAGACTGTAGATATTGGTATCTTGAGTAAGGGGGGGAAATAGACAGGACGTTTCGGGTCCGTGCTCGTTGTCTATCTTCGGTGTAAACCAGCATCTGAATTTCCTTTCTACACATTGTGTCTATTCTCACAGAACTGAACGTTGCCCAGTCCTCGCTGATTGTGGTCATAATTCTCACCCGCCATAATTCTCATAGTGCTGACCAGTTGCCACCTGTCACTTGACGGGACCTCTTGCCCGTCAGTGTCCCCGTGTCCACACCCCTGGCCCCTGGGTGCTCACCTGTGCACGGTCCGTGCCTAACGGCCAGACTGACTTCCACTCCCAAGTGCAGGATCGCACAGATCATCAAGTAGGTAGACATCAGGACCCCTCAATCACATCCATAAACAGGAGCCCTCCTCTCCAACGCTCCGATCCCCCCGACCATCTCCTTCCGAAACCCCTCGGCTGTTCAGGCAGCACCCCCTCGCCTCCTTCATCACAGGCGAGGGCTGTCGGCGCTCACGACTCCTGCCCGGACATCCCCACTGCCCGGGACGCCTCTCTGCTTGACCCAGCGACCATCTCTGTCCCCGGGTTGGCAGAAGGGGCGATGAGAGGGTGACGACCCTGCGTCTGCTTCACCTGGAGACTGGCGCGGCTCGGGAGAGTGAGCGATACTTGTGCTGGGCTGCTGTCAGCTGCTCCTTCAGCTGGGAATCCCGGCGGGTGGAGTGAGACGCGGGGCGCCCCGTCCTTCCTGCAGTGACATCAGCGATGTTCAATGACCCTCAGGCTGAAGCAGTTCCTTGTCGGGGCGTTGTGCGGGGTTCCCGTCCCTCCCGCAGTCCCTGTGAGCAAGAGAGCTTCACCTCCAGACTGCTGCCAGCGCCCAGTCACCGAGCGGCAGAGGAATCAATCCCCTTGTCTCCGTGTTTACAAACTCCTCCCGTCCCGCATCTACACGCTCAGTGAGTGACCACCACGGGCGACCGGGAGCCCCCCACTTCACTTGGGTTCAAAATGTAGCACCGGCGAAAGCTCAAGAGGATGAAATAACAAAACAACGTCGCGTCTTTCCCTTCACCCGAAACTTCACGTCTAACGTTGTTTAGCAGCACACACAGTTCCCGGTGAAAGGGCTTGCCAGTCCAATAATGCATGCGAAGACACAGAATGAGCTACGCAGTGAGACTCACTCATTGACCAACAGCGATTATTTCCAAATATATATCCACTTCCACTACTGATCGCTGTATTACATAAAAATCATATTGTTCCTACAAGTTATCATCAATCAATGGTGATGGGCCCACCCGCCGGTGGGAACAGTTTTTTTTAACTTCCTTTATAAAACTCTGCATATTGTTGAATGTACTGCATTCACTGTGGTCAGAGTCTCATAGAGTCATGCAGCACGGAAACGAGCCCTTGGGCTCATCTTGTCCATGCTCTATCTACGCTAGTCCATTTTGCTCGCGTTTAGCCCTCTCAGCCCTTTTTGATTCCCTTACCTTGATTTTTTTAAAAGCCTCTGTGAATTCACCTTATCTTTTCCTTTATGGTCTTATACACCCCAGGAAAATCACCCCTCAGTCTTCTGTACTCCAAGAAATAAAGTCCTACCTTGCCCAATCTCTCCCTCTTGCTCAGGCCCTCCATTTCTGACAACATCCTCATAAATCTCTCTGCACCTTTTCCAGCTTAATGGCATCTTTCCTATGACAGGGTGACTATAACTGAACACAATATTCCAAATATGGGCTTGTATAACTGTAACATAACATCTCAACTTCTATATTTTGAAGGGTTCAAAGGTCTTTTATTGTCACGTGTACCAATTAAGGTACAGTGATATGCGAATTACCATACAGCTATACTAAAAAAGCAGCAAGACACACTTCATAAAAGTTAACATAAACATCCACCACAGCGGATTCCCCACATTCCTCGCTAATCTTCTTTCCTCATTTTTCTCCAGCAATCAGGGCAATCGAAGCTCCCGCAGTCAGCGGTCGAAGCCCCCGCGTCGGGGCGATCGAAACTCCTGCATCGGGGTGATCGAAACTCCTGCATTGGGGCGATCGAAGCTCCCGCGTCGGATCAGTCGATGCTCCCGTGTCGGAGCGGTCAAAGTGGCTTGGAGTTCCCGAAGTCGGTCTACCAGAGACCACGAGGTCCATGATGTTAAAGTCCGCAGGCTCCCGCGGCAGAGCTCAGAGGTCGATCCCTGGCAAAGGCTCCCGAAGTCGGAGCTCTCGAAGTCGGTCTCCAGCAAAGGCCGCCAACTCCTCGATGTCAGGCCGCAGTGCGGAAGGAGATACGATACAGAAAATAATCACATTTCCATCGAGGTAAGAGATTTGAAAAAGTTTCCCCCAAACCACTCCCCCAACGCCCCCATAAAAAAAGCTAAAGAACACTAAAAACATACATTTAACACATACTAAAAAAACAACGAAGAAGAAAGGGACAGACAGACTGTTGGCGAGGCAGCCATTCCCTGACTGATGAAGACCAACTTGTCAAAGCTTTCTTCACCACCCTATCTACTTGTGAAACCAATTCGGCCCTTCGAGCCAGCACCACCATTCAATGTGATCATGACTGATCATCCACAATCAGTACCCCGTTCCTGCCTTCTCCCCATAAACCCTGGCTCCACTATCTTTAAGAGTCGTACCTAGCTCTCTCTTGAAAGTATCCAGAGAACCGGCAGAGAATTCCACAGACTCACAACTCTGTGTGTGAAAAAAATGTATCCTCATCTCCGTTCTAAATGACTTACCCCTTATTCTTAAACGGTGGCCCCTGGTTCTGGACTCCCCCAACATCGGGAACATGTTTCCTGCCTCTAGCATGTCCAAACCCTGAATAATCTTATATGTTTCAAAAAGATATCCTCTCATCCTTCTAAATTCCAGAGTATACAAGCCCAGCCGCTCCATACTCTCAGCATATGACAGACCCGCCATCCCGGGAATTAAACTTGTGAACCTACACTGCACTCCCTTAATAGCAAGAATGTCCTTCCTTAAATTTGGAGACCAAAACTGCACACAATACTCCAGGTGTGGTCTCACTAGGGCTCTGTACAACTGCAGAAGGACCTCTTTGCTCCTCTACTCTTGTTATGAAGGCCAACATGCAATTCGCTTTCTTCACTGCCTGGTGTACCTGCATGCCTACTTTCATTGACCGATGAACAAGGACCCCCAGATACTGGTGTGCTTCCCCTTTTCCCAACTTGACACCATGTAGATAATAATCTGCCTGCCTGTTTTTGCTACCAAAGTGAATAATCTCACATTTATCCACATTAAACTGCATCTGCCATCCACTGCCCACTCACCCAACCTGCCCAAGTCACCCTGCATTCTCATAGCATCATCCTCACAGTTCACACTGCCACCTGCTTTGTGTCATCTGCAAATATGCTAATGTTACGTAATCCCTTCATCTAAATCATTAATATATATTGTAAATAGCTGCAGTCCCAGCACCGAGCCTTGCGGTACCCCTTGCAGTACTGGCCACTGCCTGCCATACTGAAAGGGACCCATGAATCCCTACTCTTTGTTTCCTGTCTGCCAACCTATTTTCTATCCATGTCAGCACTCTACCCCCAATACCATGTGCCCTAATTTTTCCCATCAGTCTCCTATGTGGGACCTTATCAAATGCTTTCTGAAAGTCCAGGTACACTACATCCACTGGCTCTCCCTTGTCCATTTTCCTGCTTACATCCTCAAAAAATTCCAGAAGATTAGTCAAGCTTGATTTCCCCTTCGTAAATCCATGCTGACTCGGACCGATCCTGTTACTGCTATCCAAATGTGCCGCTATTTCATCTTTTATAATAGACTCCAGCATCTTCCCTACCACTGATGTCAGGCTAACTGGTTCATAATTCTCTGTTTTCTCTCTCCCACCTTTCTTAAAAAGTGGGATTACATTAGCTACCCTCCAATCCACAGGAACTGATCCTGTTTCTATAGAACATTGGAAAGTTATCGCCAATGCGTCCATGATTTCTAGATCCACTTCCTTAAGAAGTCTGGGATGCAGACCATCAGGCCCTGGGGGTTTATCAGCCTTCAGTCCCATCAGTCTACCCAACACCAATTCCTGCCTAATGTGGATTTCCTTCAGTTCCTCCGTCACCCCAGATCCTCTGGTCACTAGTACATCAGGAAGATCGTTTGTGTCCTCCTTACTGAAGACGGAGCCAAAGTACCTGTTCAACTCATCTGCCATTTCCTTGTTCCCCATAATAAATTCACCCCTTTCAGGGTCTTCAAGGGTCCAACTTTGGTCTTAACTATTTTTTTCCTCTTCATATACCTAAAGAAGCTTTTACTATCCTCCTTTACATTCTTGGCTAGCTTACCTTCTCATCTTTTCTCCCCGTATTCCATTTTTAGTTATCTTCTGTTGCTCTTTAAACGTTACCCAATCCTCTGGCTTCCCGCTCATTTATGCTATGTTGTATTTCTATTTTATTTTTATACTGTCCCTGACTTCACTTTTTCCACATTTTGTAAAGTTACAGCCTTATTCTAAAATGGATTAAATTCTTTTTTTTTAATCATCAATCTACACACAATACCTCATAATAAAAAAGCAAAAACAGTTGTTAGAAATGTTTGCAAAGTAATTAAAAAGAAATCACATTTACATAAGTATTCAGATCCTTTGCTATCTATATACTTATAAAACTCTGATCTTGGATGTGGATGTATTTGTGTGTGGATTTGTGTGTTTTTCTGTGATTCATAGAAACATAGAAACACAGATTTCACATCCCCTCGAAAACCTGACGCGCTAACGGTGACATGTTTACATATTCCGGTAGAGATTTACCTCATGATCTCGAAAATCGCCTCATCTGAAAATTTGCTTCATTATTTCTTGAGTTATTTCTTCAAATTGTTCACCAATCTGAGATCTTTTTAAAATCTAACGAGCTGGATGACGTCACAATGGCTCTGCTCCTCGCGGCCAGCTACGCAGAGTTTTCAAAGCGTAGCCTGCTGGGCACTGTTTTTGCATGCACTGCGAGTTACGTTAACCCCCCCCCCCCCCCCCCCCCCCACCCCCGTTCTTCAAAAGGCGCAGAATGAACGAGCAAGTGGGCCCTGTTCTGCAGATCCCGAGGGCTTCCAAATTCTGAGAGCTTCAGAGCGCTTCCGAGGTCGACGCACGCTAGGGTCTCGACTCGGCTTTCCCGAGAACTCCCGAGAGCTGCCAAGAGCTTTGGTCGACGCACGACACACACTCCAGTCTCGGCTCGGCTTTCCCGAGAGCATCCGAGCGCTTCCAAGGTCGGCGCACGACGCACGCTTGTGCCTCGGCTCGGGATTCCCGAGAACTCCCGAGACCTTCTAAGCACTTCCGAGGTTGACGCACAACTCATGCCAGCGCCTCGGTTCGGCTTTCCCGAGAACTCCCGAGAGCTGCCGAGCTTTGTACTAGAGTCGGCCCCTGTACTGGAGCTCTCTCTCTCTCTCTCTCTCTCCCCGGCGTCTCTCTTTTTGCCACCCACTCGCTCGCCCGGCAACCCCTACTCCTCTCCCCTCCTCCACCTCTCCCCCCCTCTCCCCTCTCCTCCCTCCCCCCTCCTCTCTACCAGAGCTGCCAACTCTCACGCATTGAGCGTGACATTCACACATTTCACCTAATTCTCACGCTCTCACGCTGATCACAGAATTTCTCACGCTCTGTCGTGAGAAATTCTGTGATCAACGAGAATTTCAAAACAAATATTTTAAAGAAGTGACAGAGATACTTGCAGGGGAATGTGTGAGGAGGTTATTATTTGTCTTTAGTTTCAGCTTGAACAAGGACATCTGAAGATTCAAAGTTTAATAAGGTAATTGTGCTGATACTGACTCCAACCAACCACATAATGCAATGCATGCCATTTAAACTTCACTTGGATTTCAATCACTTCAATGTAAAAGTAATTGGGAATGGGGAGCATTGGAACAAAAATTTGCCCTCAGTACATATTAACTGTAATATAATAATCTATGCATGTTGGTAGGTGCAATCAAAACAAAGATCTTTTTTTATCATTGTTATGTTATGAATACTACAGAAAATATTATGTACTCTCAAGATCATATTAAATAGAATATTATTGCTTAAATATATATTGTTATTAGACTTTGCATTTCGGAAAAGTCCCAGCTGTGAGGAAGACAGCAAAATACTGAACATATTGGGGGTGAAAATGACTTCAGGCCAGTTTGTTAGGAAAATTAAGGAAATGGTAACAGAATACTTATACAGCTGAGTGAGTATAATTTTATGGATGAGAAATTGTGTTCAACCAATTAATGACTTCTTTGACAAAGTAACTATCATGTTAGATAACAAGCTCAATCCTGAGCTTCAGGGCTAACCTGAAGAGGGGCATCAAGAAGGCCAAGCACTGCCATAAGCTCAAGATTGAGGAGCACTTCAACAACAACTCCGACCCTCGACGCATGTGGCAAGGCATCCAGGCCATCACGGACTACAGACCCTCCAACACCACCCCCACATCCAGCGACGCCTCCTTCCTTGAGGAGCTTAATCACTTCTATGGCCGCTTCGACAGGGACAATCTAGAGACAGCCATCAAGGCTGTGCTACCTGCCGATCACCAACCCCTCACACTCACCCCCTACGACGTGTACGTGGCACTGAGTAGGACTAATGCACGTAAAGCTGCTGGCCCTGACGGCATCCCCGGGTGCGTGCTCAGGGCCTGTGCTGCGCAGCTGACAGACGTCTGGACTGACATCTTCAACCTGTCACTTGCCCAAGCAGTTGTCCCCACGTGCCTTAAAACCACCTCCATCGTTCCAGTGCCAAAACACTCCACTGCGGCAAGCCTCAACGACTTCCGCCCAGTTGCACTTACCCCCATCATCACCAAGTGCTTCGAGGGGCTGGTCCTGGCACACCTCAAAAGCTGCCTACCCCCCACACTGGATCCATATCAGTTTGCCTACCGCAAGAACAGGAGTACAGAGGATGCCATCTCAACGGCACTTCACTCCGCCTCTCTCCCACCTCGACAACAGAGACACTTACGTAAGAATGCTGTTCATCGATTACAGCTCAGCATTCAACACCATTATACCATCAAAACTGATCACCAAACTCGGTAACCTGGGCATCGACCCCTCCCTCTGCAACTGGATACTGGACTTTCTAACCAACAGACCCCAGTCTGTTAGGTTAGACAAGCACACCTCTTCAACCCTCACCCTGAACACCGGTGTTCCACAGGGCTGTGTGCTGAGCCCCCTCCTCTACTCCCTCTTCACCTATGACTGCACATGGTACTAACACCATCATCAAGTATGCAGATGATACAACAGTGATTGGCCTCATCAGCAACAACGATGAGTCGGCCTATAGGGAGGAGGTCCAGCACTTAGCAGCATGGTGCGCTGACAACAACCTGGCCCTTAACTCCAAGAAGACCAAGGAGCTCATTGTAGACTTCAGGAAGTCCAGGGGCGGCACGCACACCCCCATCCACATTAACGGGACGGAGGTGGAACGTGTTTCTAGCTTCAGGTTCCTGGGAGTCAACATCTCCGATGACCTCTCTTGGACCCACAACACCTCAACTCTGATCAAGAAGGCTCACCAGCGTCTCTTCTTCCTGAGGAGACTGAAGAAGGTCCATCTGTCTCCTCAGATCCTGGTGAACTTCTACCGCTGCACCATCGAGAGCATCCTTACCAACTGCATCACAGTATGGTATGGCAACTGCTCTGTCTCCGACCGGAAGGCATTGCAGAGGGTGGTGAAAATTGCCCAACGCATCACCGGTTCCTCACTCCCCTCCATTGAGTCTGCCAAAGCAAGCGTTGTCTGCGGAGGGCGCTCAGCATCGCTAAGGACTGCTCTCACCCCAACCATGGACTGTTTACCCTCCTACCATCCGGGAGGCGCTACAGGTCTCTCCGTTGCCTGAAGCCAGCAGGTCCAGGAACAGCTTCTTCCCGGCGGCTGTCAATCTACTCAACAACGTACCTCGGTGACTGCCAATCACCCCCCCCCCCCCCCCGGACACTTATTATTATTTATTCAAATCATTTGCTATGTCACTCTTCCAGGGAGATGCTAAATGCATTACGTTGTCTCTGTATTGTACACTGACAATGACAATTAAAATTGAATCTGAATCTGAAGGAAGCCAATGGATGTAGCAAATTTTGTTATACAAAATTTGGTCCATGAAGTGCCCCATAAAAGATTACCGCATTAGATAAGCATCTGTGGACCTGAACGTAATAGGTTCAGTCCAGGGGGTCAGATATGGGGCTTTATGTGTGGGCCAGATATATTGTCAGTGCAGAGGGGCTAGGAGCAAGGCCAAGTGTGCATCCAGAGTCAAGGTCTGGAATAGTACAAGGTGTGCAGTCAAAGCTGGGACAATGGGAGTGTTCAGCACTGGGAACCTAAGCAGGTAAGCAGCTATGATCAAGGTAGAATAGAGGGCCAGGTGTAAGGCTGGACTCAGGGTCAGGAATGAGAGAAGGTATGCAACTGGAGTCAGTACCAGGTGTGCAGTGAGACCCAGGTTGGTCAACATGGGCCAAGTGCTTGATTATAATCTGATTTCCAGACATGAATACACTAAGATCATTCATGTGCTGCACCTGTTGATCTACTGTTGAATGTAATTAGGAATGTAATTTAGCCTAACGTTATTCATAGCTAATCCCATTTAAAGCATAAATATTGCATTCAAGTGTAAGTAAAAGACTCGCTACAGATTGCACAATTTCAAGCTGAAAAATGCAAAAGCTCCGTACCAATGGGAGGAGGGTTGCCCCCTCCCGCCCCCATTGGTCGCTACGTTCGCTCGGGCTTGGTCTCTCGCAATTTTTCACTCCCAACTCTCACCAATGTTGGCAGCCCTGTCGCTACCCACCTCCTCTCTCCCCCTCCTCTCTCCCCCTTCCCTCCCCTCCTCTGCTCCCCCTCCCTTTCCCCACCCTCCCCCTCCTCTCTATCCCCCTCCTCTCTCCCCCTCTTCTCTCCCCCCTCCCCTCCCTACCCCCCCTCTCTACCCCCTCCTCCTCTCTCCCTCCCCTCCTCTGCTCCACCTCCACTCCCTCCCTTTCCCCCACTGCCCCTTCCTCTCTATCCCCTTCCTCTCTATCCCCCTCCTCTCTTCCCCTCCTCTCTCCCCCCTCCTCTCTCCCCCCTCCTGTCTCCCCGCTCCTCTCTCCCCCCCTCCCTCCTCTCCCCCTACCCTTTACCCCCCCCCCTCTCTCCTCCACATCTCTCTCCCCCTCCTCTCTCTCCCCCCTTCTCTCTCCCCCCCTCCCCCCCCCCCTTTCCCCCCTTGATGAAAACCTGCGTTCAGGACCTCAGACTGGGGCAGAAGTTCACCTTCCAGGACAATGATCCTAAGCACACAGCCAAGACAATGCAGGAGTGGTTTTGTGACAAGTCTGAGAATGTCCTTGAGTGGCCCAGCCTGATCCCGGACTTGAACCCGATCGAATATCTCTGGAGGGATCTAAAAATAGCTGTGCATCGACGCTCCCCATCCAACCTGACAGAGCTTGCGAGGATCTGCAGAGAGGAATGGGAGAAATTACCCCAATAGACATTAGGTGCAGGAGCAGGCCATTTGGCCCTTCGAGCCAGCACCGCCATTCAATGTGATCATGGCTGATCATCCACAATCAATACCCCGTTCCTGACTTCTCCCCATATCCCCTGACTTCGCTATTTTTAAGAGCCCTATCTAGGTCTCTCTTGAAAGCATCCAGAGAACCTGCCTCCACCTGAGGCAGAGAATTCCACAGACTCACCACTCTCTGTGAGAAAAAGTGTTTCCTAGTCTCCGTTCTAAATTCTATCCTTATTCTTAAACTGTGGACCCTGGTTCTGGACTCCCCCAACATCGGGAACATGTTTACTGCCTCTAGTGTGTCCAAGCCCTTAACAACCTTATATGTTTCAATGAGATCCCCTATCATCCTTCTAAACTCCAGAGTGTCCAAGCCCAGCTGCTCCATTCTCTCAGCATGTGACAGTCCCACCATCCCAGGAATTAACCTTGTAAACCTACGCTGCACTCCCTCAATAGCAAGAATGTCCTTCCTCAAATTAGGGGACCAAAACTGCACACAATACTCCAGGTGTGGTCTCACTAGGGCCCTGTACAACTGCAGAAGGACGTCTTTGCTCCAATATTCGATTCCTCTTGTATAAAGGCCAACATGCCATTCTCTTTCTTCACTGCCTGCTGTACCTGCATGCTTACTTTCATAGACTGATGTACAAGGACCCCCAGATCCCGTTGTACTTCCCCTTTTCCCAACTTGACGCCATTTAGATAGTAAAAGTGCTACCAAAGTGGATAACCTCACATTTATCCGCATTAAACTTCATCCGCAATGCATCTGCCCACTCCCCCAACCTGTCCAAGTCACCCTGCATTCTCATAGCATCCTCCTCACAGTTCACACTGCCACCCAGCTTTGTGTCATCTGCAAATTTGCTAATGTTACTTTGAATCCCTTCATCCAAATCATTGATGTATATTGTAAATAGCTGCGGTCCCAGCACCGAGCCTTGCGGTACCCCACTAGTCACTGCCTGCCATTCTGAAAGGGACCCGTTAATCCCTACTCATTGTTTCCTGCCTGCCAACCACTTCTCTATCCATGTCAGCACTCTACCCCCAATACCATGTGCCCTAATTTTTCCCACTAATCTCCTATGTGGAACCTTATCAAATGCTTTCTGAAAGTCCAGGTACACTACATCCACTGGCTCTCCCTTGTCCATTTTCCGAGTTACATTTTCAAAAATTTCCAGAAGATTAGTCAAGCATGATTTCCCCTTCGTAAATCCATGCTGACTCGGACCGATCCTGTTACTGCTATCCAAATGTGCGGCTATCTCATCTTTTATAATTGACTCCAGCATCTTCCCCACCACCGATGTCAGGCTAACTGGTCTATAATTCCCCGTTTTTTCTCTCCCGCCTTTCTTAAGAAGTGGGATAACATTAGATACCCTCCAATCCACAGGAACTGATCCTGAGTCTATAGAACATTGGAAAATTATCACCAATGCATCCACGATTTCTAGAGCCACTTCCTTAAGTACCCTGGGATGCAGACCATCAGGCCCTGGGGATTTATCAACCTTCAGTCCCATCAGTCTATCCAACACCATTTCCTGCCTAATATGGATTTCCTTCAGTTCCTCCGTCACCCCAGATCCTCTGGCCACTACTACATCAGGAAGATTGTTTATGTCTTCCTTAGGGAAGACAGATCCAAAGTACCTGTTCAACTCATCTGCCATTTCCTTGTTCCCCATAATAAATTCACCTTTTTCGGTCCTCAAGGGACCAACTTTGGCCTTAACTATTTTTTTCCTCTTCACATACCTAAAGAAGCTTTTACTATCCTGCTTTATATTCTTGGCTAGCTTACTTTCGTACCTCATCTTTTCTCCCCGTATTGTCAAATACAGGTGTGCCAAGCGTGTAGTGCTGTAATCGCTGCCAAAGGTGCCTCAATAAAGTACTGAGTAATGGGTCTGAATACTTATGTAAATGTGATATTTCAGTTATTTACTTTTAATTATTGCAAAAATCTCTAAACACCCGTTTTCGCTTTTTTATTATGGGGTTTTATGTGTAGATTGATGGGAATTATTTTTTTTAATCCATTTTAGAATAAGGCTGTAATGTAACAAAATGATGAAAAAGTGAAGAGGTCTGAATACTTGTTGAATGCACTGCGAATTCTCACTATCGTACTTTTAAAAACATCTCAATTTCCAAATGTCCCTTTTCCCGCAAACAACCTACTAGAATCGACTTTTGCAATCTCCTGTCTTATGCCGTCAATCGAGGCCTTGCCTCATTTTAGAACTTTGACGTGGACAAGCTCTATCATTATTTATAACTATTTAAAAACTAATAGAACTGTGGTTGCTGGCACCAAAACACTCACCCACTGACACTTCAACCTTTTATCTTGCCCAATGCCCTTCGATTAGGTCAAGATTTGCCTCCTCCCTTGTGAGGCCATCAACATATTGCCTGAGGAAATTTTCTGGTGCAGTGAGGAGATTGTGGGGTTCAATTGAATGTTATGCCATCCCTACAAGACAGTGCACTTGATATCATAAAACTGTCTAAAAAAATGCTCATTATTATGTCATTTGGAAATCTGCAGTTAGTGGGTACACTGTTGTTTATTTGCGGGTGTTAGCAGTTGCTAGTAGCTACAGTATAACAGATGTGAGGATCGTTGTACATCATACCAATTTCATGCCACACCCAATGCACGTCCTGCCCACTCCACTCCACCCTCAATACACTCATCCACATCCTGCCATTCTACACCATATTCCACTTGACAACACATCTATTCCACATCCCTCCCATTCCACATCACAATCATACTTCATCCTGTTTTATACCCGCTCCTTCCTCACCCGTCCATTCTACATTCTACCCTTTCTGTGCCTGACTTATTCTGGACTGAGAACCACACTAGTCAGTACTGTGATTCAGGAACACATTTGAACTGTAATTTGTACTCACCTCATTGCATATATTTAGCATAAATAGTGGACATGGCGCTGAGTCAAAAGTCCTGTCACAAGGTTCTGCATAGTACATGAGGTTGTTTTTGAGGGTGATCACTCGAGCGATATGGGAAACAAAACAACAGGTTGGGGCAAAGTGGGACATAAAATATCTCATGACATTTTTCACTGTGCCTTGACCAGTATTTATCCCTTAAACTATATCTTCAAAATATTATTTATGTGCTGCTGTTTGCAGGTGCTTGCTCTATTCACATTGTTTTTGTTTTACACATTATTGAGGGAATGGGATTGCTGCATGAGCCAGTATAGACTTAATGGGCCAAATGGCCTCTTTCTGAGTCATCAGGATTGGAGTAACATGGTAAATGTCGAATATTCTGGAGCACTAATTCCTGACACTTTACCCGCTTCAAAAACTGCTCCAGCAACTATAAAATACTTTGGGCTGTCCTGCAAACATTGCAGGCACTCTATAAAGGTTTCCTGGATTTTTTGTTTGGATGTGTTTATGGTGGCAGTCATTCCCACTACAGGAGTCACAGAGTCATAGAATCATACAACACAAATCAGGCACTCCACGCCAACCATAAAGCTCCCATTTACACAAATCCTATTTTATTATGTATGAGTTGATAGATTAATCGATCAACCACCCCAACTTGCTCTTGATGATGATAGCATCTGGGATTAGGAATAATAGGTTACAGAGAAAATTGTTGGGCAAATGGGATTGCTTGGTGAACTAGTGAGGTCTTCTTCGGCCAAATATCCTCCTCTGTGTCATCGGAAATATGATATATGAAAAATATCTCAGATTGAAGTAATGTTAAATGTTGGATATCATCAGCACCAACCTTTCACATCCCTCCCAGTCCCCACAAGCCCAATCATATGAAACAAAACTCAAAAGTAGGAATTTACCCCCTAATCTTTTGGCCTTGATGAACAATCTGCGCCTTTAAAGACTGCCCTTAGCAAAACACATCAGAGTGAAACCGTAGACTTACCATCTGGGACGTAGAATATTAACTCTCTAATATTCTTACCAACTCAGGGATGGACTTTGACAAATTATATTATAAGACAGGCATGACCTACCAAATTTATGTAGATCAGGGGGCCCATTGACAAGAACAATGGAATTATTTTTAGCAGTCTCCTGCAGAGGAAAGAACAAAGTTAACCTACTTAGGACAGATGGTTCCCATTGAATTGAATGGCAAGGACGGATTGCATGCAGGGAGATACTTGTGTTGGTTTAGATCTTCAGCAGAGAACAAAGGGATTCTTGTACTGACCTTCCAATGTCATCACAGAATAACTTACCCCAACTTTCCAAAATTACATGATTAAAAACAGGAATCTCAATATATGTCCCAAGCAGGCTGTAAGGTTGTATTCACAATGTAAAATTTTGCTTTAAGATCTCTGTTTCTTAATTGGAGGGAAATTCTAAATAACTTCTTTATCCATCTGCTTCCAATTTTATGACAAATATATAACAGAAGAGAACTTTTTCTAGGCAGAATGAAAGGCCTCAAAGCCTGAAAATGTGTTTCTGTCTTTTGTTAATGTATTGATAAATCCAAAATTAGATTTATTGCCCACTCGCAATTGTGAAAAGTAATCTTTCTCAGCCTGACTGGGTCAATCCCAGAACTCAGCAAAGGAGGGCTACAAGATTGAAAAGGAAATTTAATTAGTGTGGTAAAAGATACAAACATAGACTGTAAAATCTTCTATAGATACACAAACAGGAAATGATTAGTACATTTTTGGATAGAGACATGAGAAATTATTTCAGAGAATAAGAAAATGGCAGAGAAATTATACAAATATTTGTACCAGTCTTTGTAGAACAAGAAATTGTGTTGAATTACAGATCTGTGGTGAATAAGAAGCTTCAAAAGTTTATTATTATTATTATTAAGAAAGTAGTAATGGTGATACCATTGGAACAGAAAATTAATAAATTGCTAAAACATCCTAAACTTTATTGTTGGGTTTTAAAAGAGGTGGCTACGGAGATAATAGATGCACACTGATTATTGTCTTCTAAAATTCAGTAGATTCTAGAAATGAATCCCACAGATTGGAAGGTAGCAAAAGTAATCTCACTATTTAAGGAAGAAGAAAAACATTTAACGGTTAGATTAACATCAGTTATGGGGAAAATACCTGCTACGATTATTAAGAAAACTAAACTGGATATTTGACAATATGATTGGCCAGACACAACATGAGTTTTTGAAAAGGAAACCATGTTTCAAGAGTCAAGAATCAAGAGTGTTTAATTGTCATAAACTCTCAATGGAACAATGAAATTCTTACTTGCTGCAGCTTCACACGCCCATTAAAGCAAATAGAACAGATAACATACAAAAATCAAAAATACAACATATTAATAATCAATAATGCTGGGTAATCAGTCCGAAATAGAGCAAAACTGAAGCCATAGTGCAACCAGACCAAAGTCCAGAATAGATTATAGTTGCTGAGATAGTGGTTGGTGTTCCCGTTTTCAAGAGCCTCATGGTTGGTGTGAAGAAGCTGTTCTTAAACCTGGAGTTCATCTGGCAATTATCTTGAAATATTTTGAGGTTATAACGAGGATAGAAAAGGGTGAACAAGTTGATGTGGTGTATTTGGATTTCCTAGTGGTCTTGAGTGAAAATTAGAAATCATTAAACAAAATTAAGGCACATTGTATCAAGGGTGATATATTGGTCTGCATTGTAGGCAGTAAACAGAAAGCAGAAATAATCAGGATATTTAGATTAGATTAGATTCGGTCTGAACGAAATTTCGTTTTCCTGCAGTCATACATATAATTAAAAATGACAAAAACACACAATCAACACAAATTTAACATCCACCACAGTGAGTTCACCAAACACCTCCTCACTGTGGTGGAAGGCAAAATCTTAAAGTCTCTGTCTCTTCCCTCTTTGTTCTCCCTCTGCGCCGAGGCGATCCAGGCTCCAGATGTTGTGACCCCACCGGGTGATGGTAAATCCCGCGGCTCAAACGTGCTCCGCGAATGGGCCGGTTCAAACTCCGCGGGTGGTCGCTGCCGCAGCTACAGCTCCGAGGCCGAGTCGGGTCTCCGCTGCCGCCGCCACGGTTCCGGGGCCGAGTCGGGTCTCCGCTGCCGCTGCCGCCGCCGCCGCTACAGCTCCGGGCCCGAGTCGGGTCTCCGCTGCCGCTGCCGCCGCCACAGCTCCAGGTCGGGTCTCCGCTGCCGCTGCTGCCGCCGCTACAGCTCCGAGGCCGGGTCGGGTCTCCGCTGCCGCTGCCGCTGCCACAGCTCCGAGGCCGAGTCGGGTCTCCGCTGCCGCTGCCGCTGCCGCCGCCACAGCTTCGGGGCCACCAGCTCCGCCATTAGGCCTCGGCGCAGACGGAGACGGGGACGGGGAATACGACAGAAACAAGTTTCATCCGCCGAAGGAAGAGCCCAAAACATGTTTCTCCCACCCCACCCACACACATACACAACTTAATAAAACAAAATTAACTAAATCATGACAAAGGAACAAAAAGAAAGAAAAAAACCAGACGGACTGCAGGTGGGCCGCAGCTGTTAAGCCAGCGCCGCCATCTTAAATTTGGTGGTTGGGAAGCCGTGAACATCAGCCTTTTGCAATCTGTGTCAATGATTTGCAAATAGATTGATAAGGGTTGAGGGTTCAAGTAGGATCCATCCATGTTTAATGATGATACATAGCTAGGTGGCAGTGTAGGCTGTGAGGAAGTTGCAGGGTAGCTGCAAGGGGATATGAACAGATTTAATGGATGGGCAAGGGTGGCCTTGTGGAGAAAGGTGAGGTCATTCATTTCTGCACAAAAAAATAGAAAGGTAGAATATTTTTTAAATGGTGTGAAGGATTAAAATGTGTTGGCATTCAGAGGGATCTCGGTGCCCGGAATGTGAAACATTGAGAAAACATTCATACATAGTTCGTAAGAGGATTTTAGTACATGAGTAGAGATGTCTTGCTTCAATTATATATGATGAGACTACAGCTGGAAGACTATGTTTATGTCAGTGCACCATGTCTGAGGAAGGATATTCTTGTGATGGAAGCAGTGCAGCAAAGTTTCACCAGATGGACTCCTGAGATGGTGAAATTGTATGAGGAGTGATTAAACTTTTACATTGAAAAGTTTGAGAAGATCTTATTGAAACATACAAAATTCTTACAGGCTTTGACAGAAGTGTACGTAGGGCTAATGTTTCCCCTGTGCCCAAAATCACGGTCAGTCTCACAATAAGGGGACTGCATTCAGGACAGAAATAAGAAGAATTGTCTTCATCCAGAGAGTAGTGATTCTTTGAAATTCTCTACCCAAGAGGGCAGTACTGGCTCAGTCGTTGAGTGTGCTCAGAAAAGACCACTACATTTTTAGATATTAAGGGTACCAGGAGAGATGGTGTAGGGAAGTGGCACAGATGCCACACATCAGCCTCCATCCTATTGAATGATGAAGCAGTGAATGGCAATTAACAAACAAGCTTCCACCAAGATTGATGTGGTCTTTTGAGTATTGTTTTCCCACTCCTCCTGTAAATCCTGACCTCATTCATAATATATTTTATCGTTATTTAGAAATAGGCCATTTGGTCCATCAGGTCTATGCCGATACTCAGAGTAATTCTATCAGTCGCATTTCCCCCACATTTTACTGCAATCTCTTCACCTATTCGCTCTCAAATGCACATTCTCCTGCCCCATTCTCCTGCCACCCATCTATACCCAAGGTATGATTAGTAAATTCACACATAACCCCATAAAATGGGTGATATTGTTGATAGTAAGGACGATTGCCATAGGATACAGGAGTTGATTAGATATTCAAGAGTGTTTAATCGTCATATTACCAAAAATAGAACAATGAAATTATTTATCTAACACTTTTGGTCTTTTCATCTCTGGCCTTTGTCTAACCATCAGCCAAACAACCCCCCCCACCCATCACCTATCACTCACCGGACTGTGTCCTGCCCCCCCTCTCTTCCAACTTTCTACCTCCGCCCCACTACAATCAGGTTAAAGAAAGATCCAGACCTGAAATGTTGTCTACCCATTTACTCCAGAGATGCTGCTTGAACCACTAAGTTACTCGAGCACTTTACGTATTTTTTGGTGAACCAGCATCTGCAGTTCTTTGTGTCTGCAATGGAATTCTTAAATAAAAAAATGGGAGATATTACATTTTGGGGGAATAATAAGGCTAACAGACAGACTGGGATTATGAGGAACAGAGGGACTTTGTTGTACAAGTCCAAAGATCCCTGAAGGTGGCAGCACAGGTCGATAAGGTGGTGAAATGGGCACATGGGATGCTTGTCTTCATTTGCCATGTCATAGAATATAAGAACAGGAAGGATACGGTACAACTTCATAAACCATTGGTTAAGCCACTGCTGGAATACTGTGTACAGTTTTGGTTGCCACACTATGGGAAGGATGTGATCAGGATGGGAGATCCAGCAGGATATTGCATGTGATGGTGCCTTCCAGCCATGTGGAGAGATTGGTTAGTCTGGGTTGGTTACAGTTTGAGTGGAGATGTCTGAGGGGAGACTATGAGGGGCATAGGAGTGTATATAGTGGGAAACTTATCTGCTTAGCAGAGTCTTTATAATCAGAGGGCACCAGTTTCACTAAAGGACAGGAGATATAGAGGGTATTTTTTCATTCAGAGAATGGTTGAAATGTGCCAGAGGGGTAGGTACCTTCAGTATATTTGAAGTATTTAGATAATCACTTGAAACACCATGGCATAGGAAGCACTGGGCTCAGTAGTATAGACAGGGATTAGTAAGACAAGCACTTGACTGACATGGGTGCAGTGAGCCCTTGGACTGCTTCCATGTGTGTGACTCGATAACTATAACCACTGCCCCATGTCACCGCACCAAAACCGTTGCCTCTTCACTATTGTGGCTTAAAAAGCTGCTTCAATTGATCTCAATCTACTGCAGTGCAATGGCTCAGAATAAATGCCCACCTCTGCAGGGGAAAAAACAGGAAACAACGATATACCTGCTCTCAACCTGTATGACCATTAATTTAATACAGGGCACTGAATCCGACAATTAACAACATTAAGTGCTCTCCCATGGTACAGGGAAGAGCACTGAAGAGTCTGATTACCTCAGAGACATCAGCATGAGGTCTCTTGGGTCTCTGACATCCACTCTATGGCTCTTCAGGACCTGTACTGAATTCGTTCACTGAATATGACATTTTATTATAGTAAAATAACTATATTTCACATTACAAATTACTCGCATTAGGATTTTTCTACAGCCACCTACAATCCTTGTGTGCATATCAGTAGTCCTTGCTGTGGCTGAGAAACCAAAAAGGTCATATACGCATGTGGAAACACAAGGAACTGCAAATGCTGGTTTACACAAAAAAAGATACAAATTGCTGCAGTAACAGCGAATCAAGCACCATCTCTGGAGAATAAGTGACGTTTTGGGTTAGTACCCTTCTTCAGACTGATTGTGTTGGGAGGGGGCTAGCTGGAAGAAAAGTGAACAAGACAAAGCCTGGCAAGTGATAGGTGGATACATGTGAGTGAGGTTCTTGATTGGCAGATAGTTGGACAAAGGCAACAAAAATCCAACCCCTCTTAGCTTGTATGTCAGGGGAGAGCGCCATATCAAACTGCCATGAAATAAATAAGTTAGCTAAGTTTAGTTTTTGTTGCACTGACATTTTATTTTGTGAACATTTTAAAGGATTTTGTTGTGTCTGCAGTTATATACATAATATGATTGTGTGACTCTTTTTGGTGGAGTGATGCAGAGGGCTTTGAGTAATCATATGGCCCTTTTAATAAATGGTGTGAAATGCTTGCCCAAGAATAACATGTCTGAGAGTACCCTGGGTCATCTTTCATAATCCTAGTGCTGGCTGCAGAACCTTGCTGCCCATAGATAGGCTCCTGCATTTCTCTAATATTACTAAATGTATTGTGAGGGGCTTCAAGACATCCTGAGATTGTGACAGATGTTTTAACACAAAGTCATCTGTTCATCATCAGTGAATTGATGTTGACAAAGTGGAGGAACATTTCCTTTCTGACCTTGACATACTTCCCATTTATGAATGCAAAATCTTCCTAGAAGAATGCCGTCTAAAGTTTTCTTTTAGATTAAAGGCATTGGCGGAACAATTAATCTGGGTAATCTAGGAGATCTGCACTGCTGATCGGTGTGTGTGGTCAGTACAATAGCACATCTGTACTGCATTCAGTGGGAATGAAACACTTCAGTAAAAATGCTCATGAAATTGGGTGATGGGGAGGGATTGGGGAAAACAAGTCTGTGGAAGTTAACATCAAACAGAACTTCACAGCAGCATAAAGCCAGCCCCATTCAACATAAAGAGCTTTTCTGGAGGCGTGATGTGTCCGCGGAATTTCTGCATGAGTCAGATGTGGACCTTTACAAAACTTCAGTAAACACCTGACACCTGACTGACATCAGACAGTGCACGAATCTAGTCACAGGCAGCATCTTACCCAGTGGGTGAGATCCTTGATCTCCAACCGAGCAAGCCATAAACTCCGTTTGGGAAAGCGCCCTGGGGCAAAGATAGAGCCAATCAAAATATTAAGTGTATGCGGAGGTAAGAATCGTATATATATATATGAATGGGATAATTTAAGATGCAATGTGCACAAACAACCAAACGTGATCAGTGTGACCTGTGGCCACATAAAAGAAATAATAATTTATACAGCACCTGTCACAGTTCATGAAGGATTATACTGCCAATAATCTTTTTTGAAATATTGTTGCTGAAATATGAGAAACACATCGGCAGGTTTGTGGGCTGCAAGATCAGAGCACCGCTGAGATAATCAGTTTCTCTGATAATGATTGAAGGATAAATTTGGTCTCAGGGGCGAGCTGCACGACTTTGCTTTTCAGTAGCATTGTGGTTTTTTTCAACTGGAATGAGGAATAGAACTGTTGCCAAAGTGGAAGGGGAATAGTAATTAAATGCAATGGGTAATTAGGACCAAGAGCTGTTTTCTTTCTGTGGTTTAAGATTTAAGAAAAGTACAGTCGAATGACAAAGCAGGGAATAGGATGAATCTGTCTGATACCGTGCTGCAGATAGAAGAGCTGCTGCCTCATAGCTCCAGTGATGCCATAACTCCTTAGTCCATCATACAAACAGCCTCACTCACCCCCATCAACACCATCTCCACTTCACGCTGCCTTGGGAAAGGCAACATAATCAAGGACCATTTTTATCCTGGTCATCCCCTCACCCATCGGGCAAAAGACACAAAGCAGATACCACCAGATTCAGGAACAGATGCATGGCCGCTTTTATAAGATTACTGAACTATCCTTTCAGAAGCTAATGTATTCACATTCTCCCAACCTACCTCATTGTGGCCCTTGCACTTTAAAAAAATCTGCAGATGACACAAGGCTGGGTGGCAGCGTGAACTGTGAGGAGGATGCTATGAGAATGCAGGGTGACTTGGACAGGTTGGGTGAATGGGCAGATGCATGGCAGATGCCGTTTAAAGTGGATAAATGCAGGGCTGCCAACATTGGGTGAGAGTTGGGAGTGAGAAATTGCGAGAGACCAAGCCCGAGGGAGCCCGAGGGGGGGGGGGGGGGGGGGGGGGGGGGGGGGGGTCCCTTTTAACTTACACTTGAATGCAATATTTAAGCTTTAAATTGGATTAGCTATGAATAAGTTTAGGTTAAATTAGGTTCAGTATTTTGCTGTCTTCCTCTCAGCTGGGACTTTTCCGAAATGCAAAGTCCAATAACAATATATATTTAAGCAATAATATTCTATTTAATGTGATCTTGAGAGTACATCATATTTTCTGTGGTATTCATAACACAACAATGATAAAAAAAAAGAAGGTACACAAAAATGCTGGAGAAACTCAGCGGGTGCAGCAGCATCTAAGGAGCGAAGGAAATAGGCAACGTTTCGAGCCGAAACCCTTCTTCAGACTGATCAAAAAGATACTGATCAAAATGATAAAAAAAGATCTTTGTTTTGATTGCACCTACCAACATGCATAGATTATTATATTACAGTTAATATGTACAGAGGGCAAATTTTTGTTCCAATGCTCCCCATTCCCAATTACTTTTACACTGAAGTGATTGAAATCCAAGTGGTTTAAATGGCATCAGAAAAATAAAACCTCCGTAATGGATGATATTCATTACATGGTTGGTTGGAGTCAATATCAGCACAATTACTATATTAAACATTGAAACTTCAGATGTCCTGGTTCAAGCTAAAACTAAAGACAAATAATAACTTCCTCACACATTCCCCTGCAAGTATCTCTGTCACTCCTTTAAAATATGCCCTTCTTTGAACAAGCTCTTAAACATCACATCTGAATCAGTTTCCATTTGATTATACTCCTTGAGAATGTTCATCTACGTGTTCAATTAATAAAACAATGAGATTGGGGACATTTCTATTCAACCTGTCAAAGGAATTTGGGGGGGGGGGGTTTAGAAATAGTCAGTGAGGTAAACATAATAGTTGAGTGGCAAATGACAACAGTGCTACCTTCCCAATATTTAACTGAAGGAAATAATGGGTTATCGGGGCTGCATGTTGTGACAGACAGCCTGACACCTTGCATGTCATTTTAATAGTACACTTATCCCATCCCCCTGTATATACCGGATTAATAAATCAAGGTTTTGTCAACTAATTACAAATCAGGCTAATTTCAAATCAATAACATTAGCCAACTCCGAAACACGAAGCACTGAGCATTGGGATCCAGACATCACGGACAATTGGCCTCAGTTCCCCGCTCACATCTGGCAGTGCTCTCCGTCTGAACCAGGGGCCGCAGAACGTTTTTGAAAGTGGGGGGGCTGAGCGATCACTGATCGCTGGCCTTGGGGGTACCTGGCGAGGCAGTGGAGTGACCGAGTGGGGGGAGGGTGTAGGAGGGGGGTGACCCCCCCCTCCCACGGTAGAAACTGTTTGAAATTTGATGTATTAAAATCATGTTTTAGTGCATTGTAGAAGTATTATTTCAATGTTTTTGTTTGAAATATTTTTGAGGTACCTTTTTATGGGGTAACTTTTTCCACACAAAGGGTGGTGGGTGTATGGAACAAGCTGCCAGAAGAGGTAGTTGAGGCAGGGACTGTCCCAACATTTAAGAAACAGTTAGACTGATGCATGGATAGAATAGGTTTGGTGGGATATCGACCAAAAGCAGGTAGTGTAGCTGGGGCATGTTGGCGGGTGTGGGCAAGTTGGGCCGAAGGGACTGTTTTCACACTGTATCACTCTGACTACATTATACCTCCACCATGCATGAATGCTTCAAAATCAAGTGGTCGAGTTTTATTGCCATATACTCAAGCATAGAAACATAGACAATAGGTGCAGCAATAGGCCAATCGGCCATTCGAGCCAGCACTGCCATTCAATATGATCTTGGTTGTTCATCTAAAATCAGTACCTCTTTCCTGTTTTTTTCCCCATATCCCTTGGTTTTGCTAGCCCCAAGAGCTAAATGTAACTCTCTCTTGAAAACATCCAGTGAATTGGCCGCCACTGCCTTCTGTGGCAGAGAATTCCACAGATTCACAACTCTCTGGGTGAAGAAAGTTTGTCCTCATCTCAGTCCTAACTGGCCTTCCCCTTATTCTTAAACTTTGACCACTGGTTCTGAACTCCCCCAACATCGGGAACATTTTTCATGCAGTTACAGTAAGTGAAAATCTAGCAGGCAAGCAAGCTTTCTCCAACCATCCCCATTTGAAGGCCACTATCTTCCACCGCTTCTACCCAGTGCTTGGTACCAACTTGGCAGCCACTGCTTGGCAGCCACTGCTTGGCAGCCACTGCTTGGCAGCCACTGGTTGTCCTCCAGGATGCACCGACGCGCAGCCTGGTCCATACCGGTCACCTGGGCGAATTCGGCACAGAGACTCTCACGGCAGCGGTGCAACGCTTCCGACGCCTCCGACGGCCCGGGACTCTTGCACTGAGGCTGCTCGTTGGCCGGAGCTGCAGCGAGCGACTCGCCAGCCCAGCAAACACTCGCCAGCCCCGGCACCCCGTCTGCATCTGTCCCCGCTGCTGCTTCTGTTTCCATCCCTCCCTCTGCTCCGGCTCTCCAACACCCGCGGCCCATGCAGTTGATATTATTTTTGAGATTCTCGTTGATCACAGAATTTCTCATGACAGAGCGTGAGAAATTCTGTGATCAGCATGAAATTGGGCAAAATGCGCGAGTCTCACGCTCAATGCGTGAGAGTTGGCAGCTCTGTAAATGTGAGGCTATCCACTTTGGTAGCAAAAACAGGAAGGAATATTATTATCTAAATGGTGTCAAGTTGGGGAAAGGGGAAGTACAACGGGATTGAATTGAATTGAATTTCCTTTATATTCATTCAAACAAGTTTGAACAAAATTTTGTACCATGCAGTCATGACAGTAAAAGGTGACAAAACACACAATGAACACAATTTAACACAAACATCCATCACAGTGAATCTCCAGGCACCTCCTCACTGTGATGGAAGGCAAAAAATCTTATCTCCTCCCTGCCCGTCGCGGTCAGGCAGAAAAACTGATCTGGGGGTCCTTGTTCATGAGTCAATGAGCCAGCACCGCCATTCAATGTGATCATGGCTGATCATCCACAATCAGTACCCTGTTCCTGCCTTCTCCCCATATCCTCTGACTACGCTATCTTTAAGAGCCCTATTTAGCTCTCTCTTGAAAGTATCCAGAGAACCGGCCTCAACCGAATTCCACAGACTCACAACTCTCTGTGTGAAAAAGTGTATCCTCATCTCCATTCTAAATGGCTTACCTCTTATTCTTAAACTGTGGCCCCTGGTTCTGGACTCCCCCAACATCGGGAACATGTTTCCTGCCTCTAGCGTGTCCAAACCCTTAAGAATCTTATATGTTTCAATAAGATAACCTCTCATCCTTCTAAAGGGGAACCTGTTAAGCACATAGCTTGGTTTCAAGCTTCAATTAACAAATGTTCTCTGCTTGAGTGCCTTTGAGTTCAGAAGGTACTTTTCACATTAATGAACTCTCCACACATGCACACCATGGACCGAAGGGCCTGTTTCTGTGCTCTACTGTTCTTTGTCTATATACTGTCAAAATACCCTCAACACATTTCATCCAGGATTTTTCATTTAAAAGTTTGTTTAAGGAAACATTTTCCAGAAATGTAAATCAAGGAATGGCTATATGGAGAACCCAGTGTTGAGCAGGAGGAAGAGCAATGCTCACACCCTCAATTAATTTAACAATGTCTCCTCCTTTTATTTTTTCCCTCTGTCTTCCTGCTCTGCATTTCACAACTCCTACATCCTTTCGCCAATTATTTTATCAATGACCAGATAACCTTGCTTGCAGATTGTCCCCATGGTCACTGTAGTTTCACCCTCACAGAGACATCCCACCTTCCCCA
Organism: Amblyraja radiata; assembly: GCF_010909765.2. Lineage (NCBI taxonomy): Eukaryota > Metazoa > Chordata > Chondrichthyes > Rajiformes > Rajidae > Amblyraja > Amblyraja radiata. The sequence goes on along the minus strand of NC_045962.1, from coordinate 49,895,822 downwards.
CCCTTCCTGCACATTGACTAGGTTCTTTTGTTTCCTTCCCAGTTCTGACAAAGGCACTTCGACCTGAAATGTTAACTCTGTTTCTCTTCCCACAGATGTGGCCTGACCTGCCGCGTATTTCCAACATTTTCTGAGCTACGTAAAGAGATCCCCAATATTATGCACACTTGTTGAAGAATGATTCGGAAAAGTGATTGTTGTTTGGATGAGTGGTATTGAACTTTTGTATACTGAATTTCGATCAATAGTCATTAAGTCTATCTGAGGTACAGTAACCATGCCCCTCGCTACTGCAGTGGGATTTTGTCAGTTGTAGAATGATTCTCATCACCATTTGCTGCCATAAGGTACCATCCCATTATGGGGCACCGGCTGACTGCAATTATCCCTGAATCCAGCCCCGCAGTTTAGCCACAAATGAGCTACGGTTTAGGCCTTGTTGATTCCAGCTTCTTCACTAATAAGACTTGCAAGCAAGAATTGTGTTGCAGCCTCTACTAGTTCAAATGGCATGGATTAATCTCAATTCATGCTTTCTTCAATCCTTTTCCAATTGTATGCAATTCAGATTCAATGAATTTTTTTTGAAATGTTTGGAATTGGGCCACACAGTGGTGCAGCTGGGTGAGCCGCTGCCCAGAGCTCCAGTTACCCTAGTTTGATCCTGACCTTGGATTCAGTCGATGTGGAGTTTGCATGCCCTGTGGGTTTCCTCCGGCTGCTCCGGTTTCCTCCCACATCCTGAAAATGTGCTGTTAATTGGCGCTGCAAAGTAGTATCCTTAGGCTGGATTAGTGTAAATTGGTGGTTGTTGGTTGACACAGGCTTGCTAGGTCAATGACTCTGTTTCCGTTCTATATCAGTCTATGATTCAATTAATTAATTACTGTTGTAGGAATAAGACTGGGTGAGTGGGCAAATGCATGCCGGATGCAGTATAATGTGGATAAATGTGAGGTTATCCACTTTGCTGGCAAAAACAGGAAAGTAGACTATTATCTAAATGGTGGCCGATTAGGAAAAGGGGAGATGCAACGAGACCTGGGTGTCATGGTACACCAGTCATTGAAAGTAGGCATGCAGGTGCAGCAGGCAGTGAAGAAAGCAAATGGAATGTTAGCATTCATAGCAAAAGGATTTGAGTATAGGAGCAGAGAGGTTCTACTGCAGTTGTACAGGGTCTTGGTGAGACCACACCTGGAGTATTGCGTACAGTTTTGGTCTCCTAATCTGAGGAAAGACATTCTTGCCATAGAGGGAGTACAGAGAAGGTTCACCAGACTGATTCCTGGGATGTCAGGACTTTCATATGAAGAAAGACTGGATAGACTCGGCTTGTACTCGCTAGAATTTAGGAAATTGAGGGGGGATCTTATAGAAACTTACAAAATTCTTAAGGGGTTGGACAGGCTAGATGCAGGAAGATTGTTCCCGATGTTGGGGAAGTCCAGGACAAGGGGTCACAGTTTGAGGATAGAGGGGAAATCCTTTAGGACCGAGATGAGAAAAACATTTTTCACACAGAGAGTGGTGAATCTCTGGAACTCTCTGCCACAGAAGGTAGTTGAGGCCTGTTCATTGGCTATATTTAAGAGGGAGTTAGATGTGTCCCTTGTGGCTAAAGGGATCAGGGGGTATGGAGAGAAGGCAGGTACAGGATACTGAGTTGGATGATCAGCCATGATCATATTGAATGGCGGTGCAGGCTCAAAGGGCTGAATGGCCTACTCCTGCACCTATTTTCTGTTTCTATGTTTCTAAGAGAGCGAGTTTACATCATTACCTATCTAAGTTAGAGGAATGATGCTGGGGCTTTGCTAAAAGGAGCCTTATGTAGTTAAGGCCTAATGTGCTGCTGGAGTATCATTGATATTTAATCTGGAAAAGCAACATGTCCTTGAAGCTCAAGTTAATGTTCTGATAGAGCTAACAATAGAACAATACAAACCATGAACATACTTGTAGTAATTTTTACTCCAACACTGCATCTTCTCCGCGTACATGCTACTGGTCAATAAATAAATAGATAACAGGGTTATTTCGAACAATGTGATTTTGGCTGCAGTCTGGAAAGATAATTCAACACATGATAAACATGGAAAAATAACAAGAGCAGATAGTGGTAGACATTATTAGAAGGTGGAACATAAAACATCACAGAATAGGAACAAGCCCTTTGGCGCACAATATCTGTGCTGAATGTGATGCTCAATTAAATTAAACCATCTTCCTGAACATGATCCATATACCTTCATTCCCTGTATATCCATGTGCCTAACTAAGAGCCTCTTAAATGTCAGAATCATACGCCTCCACCACCACCCCTAGCAGCAATTTCCAGGCAGTCACACCATTCCCTATGCAAAAACCTACCCTGCACATCTCCTTTAAACTTACATCTCATGTAAATTTATATATTTCTATCAGGGCTCGACTCAGGCTCTGACACTCCAGAGGAAACAATCCAAGTTTGCCCAACCTCCCCTCATAGCTAATGCCCTCTAATCCAGGCATCATTCGGTTAAACTTCTTTGGCACATTTTGGAAAGCCTCCACATCCTGCCTGTAATGTTGCAACCAAAACTGCACACAATATTCCAAATGTGGCCTAACCAAAGTCTCATAAAGGTGCATCATGACTTCCTGACTCATACTCAATGCTTTAATCAATGAAGGCAATCATACCATATGCCTTCTTTTCCACCCCATCTACTTGTGCTGCCACTTTCAGGGAGTTATAGACTTAGTCCCCAAGATCCCTCTGTACATCACTGCTCTCAAGGGTCTTACCATTCACTGTATGCTTTCCCTTTACATTCGATCTCCCAAAGTGTAAAATATCACACTTGCTCAGAATAAACTCCATCTGCCATTTCTCTGCCCATTTCCGTAGTTCCTCTATATCCTGTTGTATACTGTGACAGCCTTCCTCACTATTCACAACTCCAATTTTGGTGTAGTCTGCAAACTTATAACTGACCCATCTACATTTTATGTCTAAATCATTCATATACATATTTCACTAACAACAGAGATCCCAACAGAGGTCCATGCGGACGTCCACAGATCACATACCTTCAGCCAGATAACACCCTCCCACCACAACCCTCTGTCTTCCATGAGTAAGCCAGCTCTGAAACTAAATGACCAAGTCATCGTGGATCAGCCTACTATGGTAGACTTTATCAAATGCCATACAAAAATTCAAGTAGACAGCATCCACTGCCCCACCTTTATTGAACACCTTCATCATCTCCTCAAAATACTTGATCAGTTCATAATATATTACCCGCTGTGGGCAAAGCCATGTTGACTGTCCCTAATTAGCCTATCCTCTTTCTAATGTGAGTAATCCTTTCCCAAAAATGTCTTCTCTTTTGTTTCCCTTCCACTGATGTGAGGCTCGCAGGTTTATAATTTCCTGGATTATCTCTCTTTCCTACTTAATCATAGAAAAAGCATTGGTTACTCTCCAGTGCTCCAGGATCTCTCCTATGGCCAGAGCTTTTTCAAGGGCTCCTCTTGCCTCTCTCAATAACCTGGGATAGATCCAATCAGGCTCAAGGAATGTATCCACTTTAATGCCTTTGTGCCCTAAAACCACTTCCTTCTTGATCACAAACTGCCCTGGCATATTAATAATCCTCACATTGATCTCATTGTCCTCCTTAATGGATACAGACATAAAGTACCCATTTAATACTTTGCCTACATCCTCTGATTCCCAGCATAAATTCACTTATTTATCCTTGAGCGGCCCTACCTTCTCTCTGATTACTCTCTTGTTTATAATGACATAAAAAGCCTTGGAATTTTCTTTAATCCAACTCGTCAAAGCAATTTCATGGCAATTTTTAGCCCTTCTAATTGCCCACTTGAGTATGTTCCTACTTGCTTTATATCCCTCAAAGGTCCTGTCTGTGTTTCATCTTTCTAAACCTTACATCTGCTTCCTTTTACTTTTTGGCCAAATTTACAAATCCTTGGTCATCCAAGGATCCCTTACCTTGCTGTTCCTGAACTTCCTACTCATTGGAACTTGCCGGTCCTGAACTCTGATCAGCTGGACTTTAAATGTCTCCCACATGTCAGATATGGATTTACCCAATAACAACTGCTCCCAATTTACTCTCCTTAGCTCGGCCTAATAACAATCTGTCTTACCCTAATTTATTACCCACATCCAATGTCCGGACCTATCCTTTTATTCATAAATCTCTTCAAACTTAAGGAGTTGTGATCACTGTTCTCAAAACACGTTTCCACTGAAACACTAGTCACGTGGCCGGTCTCATTCCCCAATGCAAGATCCAGTGTGGTCCCTCCTTGAATTGGACTATCCAAATACCGTTACAGGAAACCTTCTTGGATATACATAACACATCTCACACATCTAATCAATTTTCACTGAATAAGACCCAGCCAATATTCGGGAAGTTAAAGTCACCCACTATGATAACCCTATTGCTTTTACATCTTTCTGTAATCTGTAAAATCTACATATCCGTTTCTCTCCCAACTGCTAGCTATAGGGGAGCCTATAGTACAATCCCACTAGCGTGATTGCACCTTTCTTATTTTTGAGCACTACCCATATTGTTTCAGTGGGCAAACCCTCCAGTATGTCATCTTAGTGCAACCAAGACATTTTCCCTGATTAGTAAAGCAAATGCTCCACCTCCTTCTCCCTCTCTGTCCCGTTGGAAACATCGAAACCCTGAAACATTGAGCTTAAATCCTGTCCTTCTTGCAATCATGTGTCTAATGTCCACAGCATCACAGTTCCATCCACTGAACCAGCTCTAAATTCATCTTCTGTAAACATGAATAGGAATACGAGGATAAGGTGAATTAATATGTGGCTGAGGAGTTAGTGCAGGGGGCAGGGATTGAAATAAACACACCTCAACCCATCAGTTTCATCATATTCCTTAATTTCTCCCTGCCTGCCCTTGCTTTGAGACTTACTAGTCCCAACTTCTACCTTCTCTTTCATCTGTCTATTTGCTAAGCTTCTGCTCTGATTCCCACCCCCTGCAACTGTCATAAAAATCACCCGAATAGTACTAGCAGACCTGGCCAAAACATCCCTGTTCCCTGCACTAACTCCTCAGCCACGCATTCATTCACCGTATCCTCCTATTCCTAACCATACTAGCATAGAAGCATAGAAAAATAGGTGCAGGAGTAGGCCATTCGGCTCTTCGAGCTAGCACCGCCATTTAATATGATCATGGCTAATCATCTATAATCAGTACCCCGTTCCTGCTTTTTTCCCCATATCCCTTGATTCCTTTAGGCCTAAGAGCTAAATCGAACTCTCTCTTGAAAACATCAAGTGAATTGGCCTCCACTGCCTTCCGTGGCAGAGAAATCCACAGATTCACAACTTTCTGGGTGAAAATGTTTTTCCTCATCTCAGTCCTAAATGGGCTACCCCTTATTCTTAAACTGTGACCCCTGGTTCTGGACTGCCCGAACATCGGGAACATTTTTCCTGCATCTAGCTTGTCCAATCCCTTAAGAATGTAATATGATTCTATTAGATCCCCTCTCATTCTTCTAAATTCCAGTCGACCCATTCTTTCATCATATGTCAGTCCTGCCATCCTGGGAATTAACCTGGTGAACCTACGCTGCACTCAATAGCAATAATGGCTTACCTCAATTTATGAGACCAAAATTGCACACAATACTCTAGGTGCAGTCTCACCAGGGCCCTGTACATTGCAGTAGGACCTCCCTGCTCCTAAACTCAAATCCTCTCGCAATTAAGGCCAACATGCCATTAGCTTTCTTCACTGTCTGCTGTAGCTGCATGCTTACTTTCAGTGACTGATGTACATGCACACCCCCTTTTCCTAATCTGACACCATTCAGATAATAATCTGCCTTCCTGTTCTTGCCACCAAAGTGGATAACCTCACATTTATTCACATTATGCTGCATCTGCCATGCATCAGCCCAATCACCCAACCTATTCAAGTCACCCTGCAGCCTCATTGCATCCTCATCGCAACTCACACTGCCACCCAGCTTTGTGTCATCCGCAAACTTGGAGATGTCACATTTAATTCCCTCCTCTAAATTGTTAATATATATTGTAAATAACTGAGGTCCTAGCACTGAGCCATGCGGCACCTCACTAGTCACTGCCTGCCATTCTGAAAAGGACCCATTAATTCATACTCTTTGCTTCCTGTCTGCTAACCAGTCCTCTATCCATGTCAATACCCTACCCCCAATACCATGTGCTCTAATTTTGCACATTAATCTCTTGTGTGGGATATTGTCAAAGGCCTTTTGAAAGTCCAGATACACCACATCCACTGGCTCTCCCTTATCCATTCTACATCCACAAAAAATTCCAGAAGATTAGTCAAGCATGATTTACCCTTCATAAATCCATGCTGAATTTGACCGATCCTGTCACTGCTTTCCAAATGCACTGCTATTACATCTTTAATAATCGACTCAAGCATCTTCCCCACTAACGATGTAAGGCTAACTGGTCTATAATTCCCCATTTTCTCTCTCTCTCCTTTCTTAAAAAGTGGTGTTACATCAGCTACCCTCCAGTCCACAGGAACTGATCCAGTCTATAGAACAGTGGGAAATGATCATCAATGTATCCACGGTTTCTACGGCTGCCACCTTGAGCACTCTGGGATGCAGACCATCAGGCCCTGGGGATTTATCTGCCTTCAGTCCCAACAATTTACCTAACACCATTTCCTGACTAAAGTTGATTCCCTTCAGTTCCTCTCTCCCACGAGATCCTCGGTCCCCTAGTATTTTTGGGACATTGTTTGTGTCTTTCCTAGTGAATTAAAGTGCTCGTTTAACTGTTCTGCTATTTCCTTGTTTCCCATTATAAATTCACCTGCCTCTGACTGTAAGGGACCTACATTTGTCTTCACTAATCTTTTCCTTTTTACATATCTAAAGAAGCTTTTACAGTCAGATTTTATATTCCCTGCAAGCTTTCTTTCATGCTCCCCCCCCCCCCCCCCTCTTAATTAACCCATTTGTCCTCCTCTGTTGAATTCTAAATTTCTCCCAGTCCAGAGGAGCTGCTTCCTCTGGCCAATTTATATGCCTCTTCCTTGGATTTAACACAATCCTTGATTTCCCTCAATAGCCACGGTTGAGCCGCCTTCTCCGTTTTATTTTTTATATTTTAGCACATGGCACCGGGAGTAATCCGGAGATTCCTCCCCTCGAGGTCCTGGTTTTTAACCTTTTTCCCCTAATTCCCCATATTCACTCTGCAGTACCTCATTGCTTTTCCTACCATTGTTATTTGTGCAAACATGCACAATGACTTCTGGATGCTCACCTTACTCTTTCAAGCCTGGCACCAGGGTGGCAAGACACCATCCTGGTATCCTGTTTGCAGTCACAGAATCTCTTGTCTGTCCCCGTAATTAACGAGGTTCCTATCACAATCACTGTGCTGCGTTCACCCTTCTAGATCCAGGCCTGGTGCTACAGACCTGACTGCTGCTCTCCCCTGAATGGTCATTCCCCTATACCCACAAAAGTAACCAAAAGGGTATACTTATTTCCAAGTCAAATGGCCACAGGCGATTCCTGCACTCTCTATCTGAAGGAGATCCCTGCACTCCTTTTCCTGGTGCCACCCATCTATTTTTGCCTGTACCTTATGTGTGACCATCTCACTATAACTATCTATAACGCTCTCATTCTCCTGAATGATCCTGAGGTCGTCCAGCTGCAGCTGCAGTTCCCTCAAGTGGTCAGTCAGGTTTGTGTAGTTTCTGTTGTACCATGTGATTACATTCCGCCATGCATAAAGAGATCAAGCAATTAGATTAGAAGAACTGATCATATTTGATGATAGAACTACATCTCCCCTTACTAAATGTTGCCCTTTCCAATGTTTTCCGGGGGCTACTTGCCTGGCCTTTGATTCACACAGGGGCATCTCTGGAACAGTGCACAATGATAAGGTGGCTCTCTGTACCTTGGGACGAGGGCTCGATCCAATGACCATCAAGCTTAGGGAGCAGAAGCAATGTTGTGAGATGCAAAAATCCAGAGTGAAAAGCAGGCTACAATTAAAAGCACAGGCCTGAACAGTGCCGAAGAAGGTAAACTGAATTTGATGTTTGAAGTGTGCATTTTCAAAGTGCCGCATATAGCAGAAACACAAAGACCTATAATTAAACCCTGAGCCAGCAACCTCTGCACTGGGTGTGATCAAGGAGCCTCTTTAAACCACTCTCTATTTATCTAGTAGTTATTTACAGCAACTAGTTTCAATTATATTAATATCCCCTTTGATGTGAAACCTATAAGGAGTACAGAGAAAACTTAAAGTACACAGAACTCCGGTTCAGACATACCCACATCTAGGCAGCTCACATCCATCAGCTGGGGTGCTTTGTTGACCAACTTTCTTGCTTTTTTTTAAATGCAGGTGTGCAATCTGTTCAAGAGCTTTAGAAATACAAACAAGTAATGTTTGCCGTTGCTCTTTAACAATTGGGAAGAAATAATTCTTCGGCATCCAGGTTAAAAGAACAGGTGAAACTAAAAAAGGAGTAAAAAAGCAAATGATTTCATTGGATTGTCAGCCCAGAAAGCAGCCATTTGGCCTGTTATAATCAGTTACAGAAACAGGCCCTTTGGCCCAGCTTGTCCATGCCGACCAAGGTGCTTACTCATTTGCCTGCCTATATCCCTTCCTACCCATATACCTATCCAAATGTCTTTTAAATGTTCTTCAATCCAATTAACTTGCCTTCGGCTGGTTTCTCTTCCCTAAAACTCTGAAAAGTTGTCCAATTCCTCTTTGAGAGTTGATACCAAAAACATCTCCATTATCTCTTCAGCTACCTCCCCGCCGTTATAAATCTACTGACCAGTTCTCCCATAAGCTAGGGTGTAGGCCCAATCTTCCAATCTGCCTCATTGTAAAATCTGCTTATTTTTATATCTGCACTTTCTCTGCAACTGTAACACTTTCATGCTGTAACGTGATATTCTGTCCTCTGGTAAATTTTTCTTTACACTACTTTTTGCACTTGTGTATGATTTGTATTCATATATAGTATGATTTGACAGGATAGCACACAGACTATTGCATTGCATCTTAGTACATGTGATAATAATAAACCAATACCAATATGAGGCTGTGTTTTCTGGATAATCATAACTTGCATCATAAAATAAATGTTCATCTCCCTCCTGGTCCTGTTGTCTTAAAACTAGATCCCCTGGCCCCTCTTCCCTGGGTCTATATGTACTGCTTCTCTCCAGTACTCTTCAAGATCGCTGATGATTTACTTCCCCTCTGTTGAATATGCTCCTGGTCATCGCTGCGATAAGAACAAATATATGGTTTCTCTAGTCTCTCCACAACTGTCACTCCAATATATCTCTGTATTCTCTCCTGCAGCTTTCCCCAAATCTAGAAAATACCAGCTGAATCCTAGTGAATATTTTGTAAAGGTATAGCAGAACCTCCTTAGACATTTACTCTGACTGCTATTTACTGACTGAAGGAACCCATATGCTTTTAATTCGAACATGGTCTTGAAAGCTGACATTAACGTCATCTCACTGAGGCCAATCTAGTGTAATGTTTAGACACAGTTAGCCATGAGTTGCAGCTTGGTTGTTTGTGCAATTTAGAAGCAGACCCAGGTTTAGCATAGCAGGCCATGGAGAAGGCAACAGCATGGAAGATAGGCCCACAAAGAGAAAGTTTCCATGTACAACCTCTTTGAGTATTTCAACAAACTTGTATATACTGTAGCTTTAATGTAACTAGTTGATTCCCTAGTTAATTGGCCTCTCCGCCCTCTGAGGCAGAGAATTCCACAGACACACAACTCTGTGTGAAAAAGTATTTCCTCATTTCCGTTCTAAATGGCTTACCCCTTATTCTTAAACTGTGGCCCCTGGTTCTGGACTCACCCAACATCGGGAACATGTTTCCTGCCTCCACTGTGTCCAAACCCTTAATAAGCTTCTACTCAAGCTCAGACAGAGACACTTTGAGTTGGGCGATAAACCAGAGAGGCTGCTGGCCAGACAATTAAAAGGGGAACAGGCGAGCCATGTAATCCATAAAATTAAATCCAAAACAGGTGATTTGCTTACCAATCCTAAAGAAATAAACAATCGCTTCAAAGTATTTTATTCAGAATTATATACTGCTAAAACTCGGGCCACTAATGCAGATTTCGTTGACTCCCTCAATTTGCCAAAACTAGATGAATCAGCCAGGCTAGAACTGGACTCAAATTTCTTAGAGACCGAGCTAGTTGAGGCTATTAAATCTTTTCCCTCCGGTAAAGCAGCTGGCCCGGATGAATTTGGTTGTGAATTCTACAAGGCATTTCATAAGTCACTTTCCCCACTCCTAATTAGGATGATCAATGATTCAATTACGAATAACAGATTTCTAAAGTCCCTGTATGAGGCAAATATATGTATCCTGTTAAAAAAAAGACAAGGCACTGAACCTGGCAGCTATAGGCCTATTGCTCTCCTCAACTTTGATCAAAAGGCTATCACAAAAATACTAGCTAATAGACTGGGGAAGCATATTTCATCAATTATACACCCTGACCAAACAGGTGGGTTTATTCCAGGTAGATGTCATGTGGGTTTATTCCAGGTAGATTTTTGTTTTGTAATGTGCGTCGACTCCTGAATAATCTATATAGCTCCACCAAGGATTCCAGAGTGGCCATCTTATCCTTAGACGCCGAAAAAGCGTTCGACCAGATAGAGTGGCCCTATATGTTAGAGGCACTTAAAAGATTTGGGTTTGGGGATTCCTTTATTGCGTGGGTCAAAATGGTGTATCTTTGTCCGACATCATCCATCCTCACTAATAATGATAAATCTGGACCTTTTAACTTACAACGTGGGGTCAGACAGGGGGATCCTCTGTCCCCCTTACTCTTTGATATTGCTCTGGAGCCCCTCGCAATAGGTATCAGGAGTCACCCAAACATCAGGGGTATTAAGGTGGGGAACGTGTAAAGTCATGTGGGGCTTTACGCCGATGATACATTATTATATCTCTCCTATCCAGAAGCCTCTGTTCCTCCCTTGTTAGATTTTATTAAATCATTTGGCAAGCTTTCCGGATACAGTCAACTGGAATAAGAGCGAGTTTATGCCTTTATCCGACAGTATAGATTCAGATTTCCTTGAGGCTCTACCATTTAAGATAGTATATGACCATTTTACATATCTAGGACTCAAAATACCCCTAAACCCCAAACTTATATTTAAACTCAACTACGCAATGTCACAAAATTTTGAGATTTTAAAAATCAAGTCTGCAATTTATCCCATCAGATAAAGCATAAAAATAAGTTTAATTTGACACCTAATTCACTTTCATATCTTCAGTATTAAAAAAGTTATGGCCATTTTCATACTCGGAAATTAGCATCTTGTTCCCTATTGCTTTTCCATTGACTTAACTCAAAAGCTGTGATCAAGGACAGTCAAAAGCCCATAACTTTCTTAAAAATTAAGAGAACAGAATGCAATTTTCAGTTATTATAGATTGAAGCATTCTGAAACAAATATGAAACAATCTTACTTGAATGACCTGAAATTAAAGCATATAATTAGTTAGTTACCTAATTCTAGCTAATCACAAAATTCAATTACTAGATCTAAACATCTATCCATTTCTTAAGAAAAGGTTAATATTTTTAAATAGCCTAAGTGTCCAAATAACATTCACACAAGAATTCACAATATAACATGATTTTTAAATCCAATTGTCATGAATTTATAGGCCAAATGGAAGGAATTTAGTGTTTAATTCCCGTAAATTAATGGCCATTTAAATCATCTTACGAGTGACATTTTGTGGAACGCGATCAATTGGAACGTTGCATTTGCGGTGAATTTAAACCCCATATCGGCAGGAAAAATACTGCCGGTTCGTATGGGGAAAAAAATCACCTTTTCGCAACGTGAAATTTTGATTAAAGGCATCCTAAGAAGCACGTTTATATGTAAAAATATACGGCTTACTTTGCTTTGTCCCATACCTGAGATCCGTCCCGTTGTCGGCGTTCACGGCTTTAGAAGATGATTTTTAATTTACTCCTGCTATTAAATTATCCAGCGCTAATTTTAATAAACTTGATAAAACGGCAGTCGGAGCGATTATTCTTCAGCAGCTAAACAGCCTGAGAAAGATCGATTTCAACAGGCTGGAGAAAAACGGCATTTTAAACCTGCCCCCCTCTCAAAGGCGCCAAATTCGCGCACATGGCCAGTGACAGAACTGCAGCGCCGCTGAAGGTAAGTTTTGTAACATACCTACTGATATGATTACAAAGTTAAAACTGAACATAGAGAAGTGGAGGATTTTACCCTTGTCTATAGTGGGGTGTATTAACGCTATCAAGATGGTGTCTCTTCCTAGATTTTTATATTTATTCCAAAATTTCCCAATTTTTCTTACTTCATCATTCTTTAAAAAACTGGACTCCATTATCCTTCCATTTATTTGGGGCTATAAAGCCCACCGTATGTCAAAGGCGCATCTTCAAAAGCCAAAAAATGAGGAGGCATGGGCTTTCCTATATTTAGGCACTACTATTGGGCAGCCAATGCTAGAGCTCTGATTTACTGGCAATGGGGATTCCCAGATGAACCTTTGACTAATAATAATAATAATAATGCCCCCTTGTGGCTGAACATTGAAAGCACAGCAGTGAAAAATTCCTCCCTCTGTACTTTGCTTTTTTCCAAAACAGAATCCTCACACAAGTTGGTTGGTGAGAATTTTATTTTAAGAAATTCTGTTCGAATATTAAATCAGATAAGAAGTTTCAGTACATTGTCAAATGGCTCTATTTACACCCCCATATGTCACAACCATTCCTTTTTGTCATCAAAGACGGATGGGGTGTTTGCTGTCTGGAGGGACAAGGGTCTTGCGACCCTCAGAGATTTATATATAGACAAAATGTTTGCTTTGTTTTATCAGATGAAATCAAAATGTAACCTTTCCAACTCTCATTTTTTTCGCTATCTCCAAATTAGGCACTACGTTAAAGACCAAATTCCAAATTTACAAACCATGCCTGACAGTTGCCCACTCTACGAACTCCTGCAGCTTGCTCCGGACTCCAAACATCTAATATCTCGCTTTGTGCATCTATTCACCATCTCTGTATCCACTAACCATCTGAAAGAAGCCTGGTCTACTCAGCTGAATTTCGAGGTGTCTGACAACACTTGGAATGAAGGTTTGACCAGAATCCAAACTTGTTCGATCAATGTCAGGTATAAACTGATTCAGTTTAAAGTCATCTATAGACTCCATTACTGAAAGACCAAATTACATCGAATCTATCCATCTATTTCTCCATTATGTGACAGATGCAAAGGTGCAGATGGTTCTTTAACACACATTTTCTGGCTCTGTCCTCATATACAAAGATACTGGTCTGAAATATTTAAGTGGTTCTCTGGGATCTATGGAAAAGATATTCCCCCTGATACAGAACTGGCACTTTTTGGATTTTTGGAGACTGCTTTGAACTTCACGTCTGAAGAACAACAAGCACTGATGCTTGGTATGGTGGCAGCCAAGAAAATGATCCTAACAGACAGGAAATTATCCACAACCCCCTGCTTTGAAAAATGGCTCAATGAAATGATAATAATCATACAGATGGAAAGGATACGCTTCCACAACTCCAAAATACCCAACAATTTTTTAAGTGTTTGGGGACCATTTATCAACCATCTCACAGACCAATAATTTCATATTTTCTACAGTGATGTAGTCCTTTGTTCTTTACTTGTGCTCTTGCAATGCCTGACTGTGTAGCACCATGTGGATTGCACCAATAGTGTTATGCCTGGTGGCTTTTTCTGTTGTCTTTCTTTTCTTTCCCTTTTTTGTTTTGTTCTGTTTGTTTATGTCTTTAAAAAAAAAATTTTTTTTAAATCTTATATGATTCAATAAGATCCCCTCTCAGCCTTCTAAATTCCAGAGTATACAAGCCCAGCCACACCATTCTATCAATATATGACAGTCCCGCCATCCTGGGAATTAACCTTGTGACCTATGCTGTACAGCTCTCCCTCAATAGCAAGAATGTCCTTCCTCAAATTTGGAGACCAAAACTGAATTTGGAGACCAAAACAGCAGGAAATAATCTATTCCTGAGTCTGGTGGTGCCACTTTCAAGCTTCTGTACCTTCTGCCCGACGGGAATAGGGAGAAGAAGGAATGACCAGGGTGTGACAAGTCTTTGATTATGTTGGTTGGTTTTCTGAAGCAGCATAAAGTATAGGTGGAGTCAATGGTGTGAAGTTTGGTCAGTGTGACGGACTGGGCTACATCTACAACTGTCTGAAACTTCTTGCGGTCTTGGGCAGTGTGGTTCCCAAACCAAGCTGTGATGCAACCTGACAGCATGCTTCCAAATCGTGCAACTGTAGAGGTTTGTAAGAGTCACTGGAGACATGCTGAATTTCCTCAAGAAAGTAGAGATGCTGATTTGCCTTCTTGGCTGTCACATCAATGTGGTTGGTCCACGACAGTTCATTGGTAATATTGATGCCAAGGACCATTTCCACTTCTGCACCACGGATGCAGATTGGGGGCATCAAAAAAATTTGAATCTGATTCATGAGAGATGACCAATAAGTAAAGTAATGAAGGTCAGGCTGATGGAAAGCGGCAATCAAGTACACTGCTTTACCCTGGATTGTGTTTGAGTGTCATCCAGGCAAGCAACGAGTTTTCCATTTTGCTCCTGATTTGAGCTTTGCACTGATGGAAAGGAGATAAATCTCTAACTCAGTCTTTGATCTGTTCTTGGAATCATAGTCATACTGCACAGAAACTGGCCCTTCAGCCTGACAAGTCCATGCTGACCTAAATGCCCCATATAAGCTGACCATATTTATCCACAATTTCCTCATATCCCTCTAAACATTTCCTATCCATGTACCTATCAAATATATTTTAAATATTAGACTTACCTTTTCTCTAGAGCAGGTGTTTGACCCACTAAGTTACTCTAGCATTTTATGTCATTATTCGGTGTAAACCAGCATCTGCAGTTCCTTCTTATACATCTTTTAAATATTAATCTCCATGCCTTAACTACTTTCTCTGGCACCCCGTTCCATACACCCAGCACCCTCTGTGTGAAAATGTTGTCCCTCAGTTTCCCACTATATAGCTCAGGCCCTTGATTCCTGGCAACATCCTTATAAATCTTATTCTCCTGTAGTTTTTTGGCAGTAGAAAAAGTGCCAGATTTTCTTCCCAACATTATTAAGACTACATTTTTATTACGGGTTATTCATTCAACAGCATTTAAATTCTGTTCGCTGTCAAGATGTATTATTCATCTTGTCAGATATCTGGTCCAAAACCCCTGGATGTTCAGTAACCATCACTATGCCAGACCACAAACTGTACAAACAAAAAAACAAGGAAATGATACCAAACATTTATGCCTCACTCATTCATCCTCATTTGAGTACCGAATGCAATTCTGAGTGTGAAGGATATCAAGGGGAGAGTGCAGGTGAGATTTATTGCAATGGGACCAAAAATGTAACTATGGAAAGACCAGAAAACCTGGAGATACAAGAAACTGCAGATGCTGGAATCTTGTGCAAAAAAAACAAACTGCTGGAGAAACTCAGCGGGTCGAACATCCTTTAATCTGTGGAAGGAAATGGACAATGTTTTGGGTGAGAACAATGTTTTGGGTCTGTAGTACATACTAATGGAATAAATGGGAAGCTGGAATTGCTGAGCAAAGATGGTTGAGGATTTGGTAGCCGTGTTTAAACCCTTGAGGTGTTTTGATAAAACACACAGGGAGAAACTGTTTCCACTGGTATGGAATTCAGTAATTCAGAAACCATCTTGAGATAATTGTCAGATGAACGAGAGGAGGAGATGTGAAAAGGCAGCGTGCTGGTATGCTAATACCATAAACTGCTTGCAAAAGAAGACTCTAAAGCACCCTTCAATACTGAAATGGAAAGGGAACATTGAAAGGGCTGCAGGAAAAGAGCTGGGGAGTGGAACAAACAGGCCAGGTCACAAGACGATGGGCTGAACGGCCTCCTCTTTTTACAAACATGGATGTAAGATAAAGAACGAGAAAAGGAGAGACATCGCCTGTGAAATCTCATCCTGGTGGGAATTTGTGGAAGGTAGACACTCAACAAGGGAACAAAATCTTTGTATTATTGCCACTTCAAAATGTTTTTTCCCCCGTTCTATTTCATCTCTATACAATATGCGGCAGTCTTATTTACCGTTCATTGTAAATACATTTGACAAGCCCTCCATTTCATTGTGGCCTCATGCTGTATTATGCTTCTTATCCTTCTCATGTTATCACAGGCTGACCAAATGTCTGCTTTATGTAATACAAGGGATTAAAAGCAGCTGGGTTTCTCTTTATTTCTTCCTTCTATCGACTTCTTCGCAAGCTGTTGTCATACTCTCAGGTGTAGTAAGTGAATAAAACAAACTTTGCAGGCTCTAGGTAACATTTTTAAAATTCTAGACAACATGAAACTTGGGAATGAACCAGATGGATAGAAAGATACTTCAAAAAGTCTTAGGCAGACTGGTGTAATGAGTGCACATGTGAAGGATGAGATTCAATTCAGAGAGGTGTAGGAGGATATATTTTGGAAGGGGAAATTACAAGACACTATAAAAGATGTAATATTAAAAGTGATACCAAATCATAATGACTTGTCAAGTACTCATGCACACATCTTTGAGGATGGCAGCTCAGATTAATGAAACAGTTAATAAAACATACAAGAATCTGAGTTTCATAAATGGGTGTAAAGACAGGAAAAATCATAAATTGATTGAAACTTTTAAAATATCGAGGGACTTGAGAGGGTGGATGTGCACAGTATGTGGAATGATGCATAACTGTTTAAAAATAAGGGTCGCCCACTTGGGACAGTGATGAGGTGAAATTCTTTTTGTGAGTTTTGGAACCTCGTCCTCAAGGGGGTGGAAGAAACAGAGTCTTTGAACATGTTTGAGACAGAGGTAAATCATTACATGATAAGCAAGAGATGAAAGTTTGCCACAGATGGACAAAAGAACAGAATTGAAGAAAAAACAAAGTGCGTAAGAAACGCAGCAGGCCAGGCAGCATCTATGGAGCGAAGAAATGGGTGACGTTTCGGGTTGAGACCCTCCTTCAGACTGATGAGGGGATTGGGCAGAAGAAGAAAGGAAGAGGCGGAGACAGTGGGCTGTGGGTGAGCTGGGAAGGGGAGGGGAAAGAGGGAGAAAGCAAAGACTACCTGAAATTGGAGGTCAATGTTCATACCACTGGGGTGGAAACTACCCAAGCGAAATATGAGGTGCTGCTCCTCCAATTTACGGTGGGACTCACTCTGGCCATGGAGGAGGCCCAGGACAGAAAGGTCGGATTCGGAATGGGAGGGGAAGTTAAAGTGCTGAGCTACCGAGAGATCAGGTTGGTTATTGTGAGTTTATGCTTCAACTACCTCCTCTGGTAGCTCATTCTATATACTCACCACCCTCTGTATGAAAAAGATACCCCTCAGATTCCTATTAAACCTTTCGCCTCACCTTAAACCTCTGTCCTCTGGTTTTTGATTCCCATACTCTGGGTAATAGACTCTGTGCATATGCCCCATCTATTCCCCTCATGTTCTTAGACACCTCTGTAAGATCAGCTCTCATCCTCCTACGCTCCAAGGACTACAGTCCTAGACTTCCTATCCTTTTCCTATTGGTCCTCGTCATAGAAAGGCCAAGGATCTTTTCTTAATTTGTATATTATGCAATAAACCAAAGCAGTATAGAAAACTTCCTCTGTAGTGCCTTGTCTTATTTTGGATATATGTTAAAAAGGATTTAAAATCTTTGGAAGAGGCTGGGAAACTTTATTGAAGTGGAAATACATATTCTTGGTCATCTTCCTGTGTTCATTTATCTAAGTCATTATCTAAGTTCATTGACAAGTACAATGGA
The DNA here is from genome assembly GCF_010909765.2 of Amblyraja radiata. Lineage (NCBI taxonomy): Eukaryota > Metazoa > Chordata > Chondrichthyes > Rajiformes > Rajidae > Amblyraja > Amblyraja radiata. The sequence continues at coordinate 49,877,794 of NC_045962.1, read as the reverse complement.
AAGTTCATGAATTGGGTTCACTAGGATTGAGAACTGTACATGGGACGTTCTTGAACATTGAGCAGGTGTTGGTTTTGCATGGCCTCCCTCTTGCATATCTCAGGTACTGTGCCATAGTTCCACTTCATCAGTTCAGCTCATGACTGGCCAACTTGGGTCCAGAGATGCTTTAGGCCATTCCATATCTAGGTGCTCAGCTGCCCTGATGGCCAAGCTAACCCCACTGTCCACATTTGAAAGACACTGTCCACATCCCCTGCCTGTGATCACAGGAGTCTCAGATTCAAATATATTGCCAGTGTTGTGCGGTTCAGACTCAAACAGTTGCTAAGGAGAGAGATGGAGATGGTGGCATCAGCTGGGCACAGACCCGGGTCACTGGTGGTGTAAGGCAGCAACTCTACCGCTATGCCACCGTGCCACCCTGATGCCTGACGCCTGTGTTGGAGAGGGTCTGTGCCCTGCTGCTGCCAGTGGGCCCAAGCTCCTCAGTAGTGTATGGGGAGGACCCTCCGTCACTTAATGTCAATAGACATAGAAGATGTATATATAAGATGTTGGTGAGGTCACATTTAGGGTATTGTTTAAGAAGGCACTGCAGATGCTGAAAATCGAAGGTAGACAAAAATGCTGGAGAAACTCAGCGGGTGAGGCAGCATCTATGGAGCGAAGGAATTAGATGACATTTCGGGTCGAGACCCTTTTTCAGACTGACTGATACTATAGAGTATTGTGTTCAGTTTTGGTTATCATGTTATAGGAAAGATGTTGTCAAGCTGGAAAGGGAGCAGAGAAGATTTACGAGGATGGTGTCAGGATTCAAGGGCCTGAGTTTTAGGGAGAGGTTGAGCAGATTACGGCTTTATTCCTTGTAGTGCAGGAGGATGAGGGGTGATCTTATAGAGGTGTATAAAATCATGAGAGGAATAGATTGGGTAAATTGCTCAGAGTAGGGGGATCGAGAACTGGAGGGTATACGTTTAAGGTGGGGGGAGAAAGATTTAATAGGAACCTGAGGGGTAACTTTTTTTACACAAAGGGTGGTGGGTATATGAAACGAGCTGCCAGAGGTAGTTGAGGCAGGTACAATTGCAACATTGAAGCACCATTTAGACAGGTACATGGATAGGATAGGTTTAGAGGGATATGGGCCAAAGGCAGGCAGGTGGGACTAGTATGTTGGTCGGCATAGGCTTATTGGGCTGAAGGGCCTGTTTCTACATTGTTTAACTCAATGACTCCATGGCAGCAGGAGGTAATTCCTCTGGTTTCAGCATCTCTCAGTCCTCCAGGACGGGAGATATCCGGTGAGGTTCCTGCAGGAAACCCACACTGTTGCAGAAGATTAATCTGCTAGGCTCCTGTGGTGCTGTGGGGAGGCTTACAGCAGCTCCCATTTTTCAAGTGTCCATTCTCGAGTTCTATTGACCCAGGCAAGTGCTTCATCCTCGGGGGAAACAGTTGGGGGACGGGGGGGAACGAACACTGATCAGGCGTTGTTGAAGAAGTTGAAGGAGCTGGTCGGCTCCTTTGACTTGGTGGACATCTGGTAGGATGTGAGCAAGATTCACCTCCGTTTCTTATGTCAGGAGTGAAAAGACAGGGGTTGACCTTCAAGCTGGGTTCGGGCGGCTTGAAAGAAGTGCTTGTTTTGGGGTCCTGCCTGAGTCGAACTGATGTACAACCGGACATGAGGCATCAGTATCAGAAGTGGAAGGGCACACTGAAGAACCTACAACACGTGTGGTCCTGTGGTGCATATAGGAGTTTGAGAGTCTAGATGCTGTAGGATTTGGACCACACCTCATCCTTTCACTTCCTCGAGAAGGGGCGGGATATCCATAAACAGCTCACAGAGCTGCTGACGGAAGATGGCTCCTCCGTCATGACCCAGCGGGATCCTTCACTTGGTTCATTGATTCTACAGGACTCTGTTCTCACCAGATCCATTTGGCGAGAAGAAGAAGCAGAGTTTGTGGGAGGACCTATCAAGGGTCTGTCCAAAGGATGCTGAGCATCCAGACTCTTCCACTGTTGATGGCAAAGCTGACAGCTGACTGTTGGGGCAAGTCCCCAGGGCTTGATTGTAGACTAGGGCTCAGGATCTAGGACATTGGTGCAGGGGACAGGGGACTGGGGACTGGGGACTGGGGCTAACTGTAATCCTTGATGTTATTTGGGATGGTCTGGAGGATGACTATGTGAGGGTCCTGGCAGACTGGGGAGAACCCCCCTCATGGCAAAGGGCAGTCATGGTCCTGCTGCCTAAGAGAGGGGATCTCTGCCTCTTGCAAAACTGGCTTCTGGTCTCTCTTCTCTGCACAGATTACAAGCTCTTTGCCATGGTAATGGCGAATCATCTGGGCTCCATGCTGCCTTACATGATCCACCCTGACTAGTCCTACACGGTTCGGGCCAGTCCATCCAGGACAACATCCATCTGGTCCAGGTCATGATCCACCAGTCCCAGGGATAAGAGGGATATGGATTATGTGCAGGTAGATAAGAGATGGTCTTGGCTTCATGTTCGGCACAGACATTGTGGGCTGAAGGGCTTGATCTTATGCTGTACTATTCAATGGTGTAAATTCTAATGCTTAAGAAACCTCCTAATTTCAGTATGTTATAAAGCTTAAACTTAATTACAGCCTACTAAATAATACCATAAGTACTAAGTCTTCATTTTGAACAACATTTATAAACACAATGCACTGTTTGAAAGATTAATCTTTTAACTAATATTATGCTCACAACCAGCCTGCCATTTGATCAACCAGCTCTGGGAAACACAGACAAAATCACACGGGGGTTAACCTGACTAGGAGCATGTATTGTTTCCACATGACCAATCCAGACACTTTATACCTATAATTGCATTAAATATTGAAATGGGCCCCAAACAGTTCTATTTGTCAACTGTTTATCAGAGTAATTATTAATTGGGAGATAAATTGGTGCTCAGTGTCAGTCAATCCTATCTGTTGGTCATGGGGTCAGGTCCATAACAATGCATGATTGAGCTAATACTGCATTAACAGGTGCTAACATTCCAATGAGATGTTTAACTGGGACTTCGTCTAAGTGGCCATAATGGATCCTGTGACATTACATCAAAGAAGTGGAGATTTCTCCCTGGTATCCTTGATAATAGTTACTTCCTAACCAACATTTAAAACAGTGTACCTGGTCATTATAGTGTTAGATTGGAAAGGGCATGGATTTCCTAAAACAGGAATGGTGGTTTCAGATTTCTTTTATGGTGAGCCAAATGATGTTGAAGCAACAGGGTGGGGTAGTAATTCAATACAGTACTTCTTGCAAAAGAGCCTGCATTGGCAGAGGCATCTAATCCTGCAGCATTATTCCTTGATTATCACATTGCATGATTCTTTCTTTCGTAGGATCTTGCATTACAATTCTGACCACTTCACAGTGGCACAGCTGGCAAGCACTGCACAGTGGTGCAGCAGGCAAAGCTGTTCCCTCATAGCACCAGACCCCTGGGGTCGATTCTGACCTAGGGTACTGCCTGCGTAGAGTTTGCATATTCTCCGTGTCCACGTGAGTTTCCTCCGGGTGCTCTGGTAACCACCCGCATACCAAAGACATGTGGATTTGTAGGTTAATTGGTCTCTGCCAATTGCCTCTCGTGCACAGGGAATGGATGGGAAAGTGGGATAACATAGAACTAGTGTGAACAGATGATCAATAGTCAGCATGAACTCGGTGGGCCAAAATTCTGTTTCCATGCTGTATTTCCAAAACATTTTTATAAAGCACTTTGCAAAACTGGTTCATTGGGTACAAAGTGGTCTAGAAGGTGTTGCTTAAGAAGGAACTGCAGATGCTGGAAAATCGAAGGTAGACAAAAATGCTGGAGAAACTCAGCGGGTGTTTATAAACAACATTTATAAACACAATGCACTGTTTGAAAGATTAATCTTTTAACTAATATTATGCTCACAACCAGCCTGCCATTTGATCAACCAGCTCTGGGAAACACAGACAAAATCACACGGGGGTTAACCTGACTAGGAGCATGTATTGTTTCCACATGACCAATCCAGACACTTTATACCTATAATTGCATTAAATATTGAAATGGGCCCCAAACAGTTCTATTTGTCAACTGTTTATCAGAGTAATTATTAATTGGGAGATAAATTGGTGCTCAGTGTCAGTCAATCCTATCTGTTGGTCATGGGGTCAGGTCCATAACAATGCTCATCTATGGAGCGAAGGAAATAAGCAACATTTCGGGTCAAAACCGTTCTTCAGACTGATGTGAGGGTGGGGGGGAAGGAAGGAAGAGAAGGAGCCAGTGGGCAGAGGGAGAGTTGAGAAGAGGAGGAGAAAGTAGGGACTATCTGAAATTAGAGACGTCAATGTTCATACCGCTGGGGTGCAAACTGCCCAAGCGAAATATGAGGTGCTGCTCCTCCAATTTACGGTGGTCCTCACTCTGGCCATGGAGGAGGCCCGGGAGAGAAAAGTCGGATTCGGAATGGAATGGGGAGTTGAAGTGCTGAGCCACTGGGAGATCAGGTTGGTTATTGCGAACCGAGCTGAGATGTTCGGCGAAGCGATCGTCAAGCCTACTCTTGGTCTCAGCTATGTAGAGCAGCTGACATCTAGAGCAGCGGATGCAATAGATGAGGTAGGAGAAGGTGCAGGTGAACCTTTGCCGCACCTGGAAAGACTGCTTGGGTCCTTGAATGGAGTCAAGGGGGGAGATAAAGCGACAAGTGTAGCATTTCTTGCGGTTGCAAGGGAAAGTACCTGGAGAGAGGGTGGTTCAGGTGGGAAGGGACGAATTGACCAGGGAGTCAAGGAGAGAGCGGTCTCTGCAGAAAACAGATGGGAAGGAGATGGGAAGATGTGGCAAGTGGTGGGATCACGTTGGAGGCGGCGAAAATGTTGGAGGATTATTTGTTGTATGTGACGGCTGGTGGGGTGGAAGGTGAGGACAAGGGGGACTCTGCCCTTGTTACGAGTGGGGGGGATGGTAAGTGAGAGCAAAGTCACGGGGTATAGAAGAGACCCTGGTGAGAGCCTCATCTATAGTAGAAGAGGGGAACCCCCGTGAATGAGGACATCTCCGATGCCCTGGTGTGGAACACCTTATCCTGGGTGCAGATGTGGCTTAGACGGAGGAATTGGGAGTAGGGGATGGAGTCCTTACAGGAAGAAGGGTGGGAAAAAGCGTAGTCCAGATAGCCGTGGGAGTCAGTTGGTTTATAATGGATGTCGGTCAGTAGTCTATCACCTGCGATGGAGATAGTGAGGTCATGGAATGGTAGGGAAATGTCGGAAATGGTCCAGGTGTATTTGAGTGCCGGATGGAAGTTAGTGGTGAAATGGATGAAGTCAGTGAGTTGTGTGTGGGTGCAGCTACGCCTTGTATTTGGAGGAAATGGGAGGAGTCAAACAAAAAGTTATTAAGGGTAAGGACCAGCTCCGCTAGGCGGAGGAGAGTATTAGTAGACGAGCATTGATTGGTTCTACAGTCGAGGAAGAAACGGAAGGCTTTGAGACCCTCCTGGTGGGGGATGGAGGTGTAGAGTGACTGGACATCCACATATGGAGATGTGGAGGTGTAGAGTGACTAGATTCTGCAGAGACCGCTCCTTCCCTAACTCCCTGGTCAATTTGTCCCTTCCCACCCGAACCACCACCTCCCTGGGCACTTTCCCTTGTAACCACAAGAGATGCTACCTTTGTCGCTTTACCTCCCCACTTAACTCCATTCAAGGACCCAAGCAGTCTTTCCAGGTGCGGCAGAGGTTCACCTGCACCTCCTCCAACCTCATCTATTGCAACCGCTGCTCTAGATGTCAGCTGCTCTACATCGGTGAGACCAAGCTTAGGCTTGGCGATCGCTTCACCGAACACCTCCGCTCGGTTCGCAATAACCAACCTGATCTCACAGTGGCTCAGCACTTCAATTCCCCCACCCATTCCGAATCTGACCTTTCTGTCCTGGGCCTTCTCCATGGCCAAAGTGAGGACCACCGTAAATTGGAGGAGCAGCATTTCATATTTCGCTTGGGCAGTTTGCACCCCAGCGGTATGAACATTGACTTCTCTAATTTCAGATAATTCCTACTTTCTCCTCCCACTGGCTCCTCCTTCTCCCCCCCCCCCCCCCCCCTTCACATTAGTCTGAAGTAGGGTTTCGACCCAAAGGTGCCTATTTCCTTCGCTCCATAGATGCTCACCCACTGAGTTTCTCCAGCATTTTTGTCTACCTTAGAAGGCGTTGCTATTGGGAAAGCTCATCCTCTTTGCCACAAGAATATAAATCTGGTGCATGAAAGTTTCCATGCCTCCAGTGGGTAGGGAAATAAACAAAAATACAGGCAAAATGAGATACAGTACATATCTGCAGGGATTATCAGGCACTGTGGCTATTTGTACCAGCGACTTTGAAAAGCAGCCAACGAAAATAACAGAAATTAAACTGTCATAATCACCCACATATCACTCAACTCTGTAACAATCACAATAAACGATACAAAATACAAGGGTTCCATGTCATGTGTTGACGAAAAGAATACACCAACAGCAGCTGACTTTGCTGGGCTGAGACGGCAATATGTTGGCCATTAAAATACTTTGCGGTTGTTTGGGACCTTTGCGTTTGCTTTAGGCTATGTGTGCTACTTAACTACATTTGAAGCCAGACTTGTAAACCTACATGATGCTATTAGGAGCAGATTGGTCCTATTCTAAGCCATTAGCATGAATTTAGCTGTCATGTCATTTGTAGCTAAGTACAAAGCCCATTTAACAAAAAATGCCCCCATGGGTGAGGAGCAGTTACCGAATGGATTGACGTTACATGTAGACCGGCTATCAGGACAACAGTGACTCAATCACCGGTCCTGGTTGTTTGGTGCTCAGCTTGTTAACTCTTTCATCACAGAATTTGGAAACATAGGATTTCTGTCTGAGACATGACTGGCCAATGACTTGGTGTGCCAAGATGCCCTGAATCATTCGCATACCAACCTGTCTGTCCTCTGCCTCTTCCACTGTTAAGAGTGAGGCAACACCGCAGACTGGAAGTCAGCACCTCATATTCTGCTTGGGTAGCTTGCAACCCATGTTATGAACATTGAATTCTCCAATTTCAGGAAAGCCGCCCTCCCACATACTGCCAAGATAAGATAATCAAATTTGCCTGCACATGATCCACATCCCTCCAGTTCCTGCATATCTATGTGTCTATCTAAAAAGCAGTTAAACACCACTATTGTATCTGATTCCACCACCCCCTGTGCATTCCAGCACTGCACCTATTGTGTATCACAAACATCTCCTTTAAACTTTATCCATCTCACCTTAAAGTTATGCCCTCCAGTCTTTGGCATTTCCAACCTGGGAAAATGCTTCTGACTGTACAAATGCTTCTGACAATACTATAGTCTTCTATCATTTTATATAGTATATCGGGCCTCCCCTCAACTCTGGCATCCTAGAGAGAACAGTCCAAGTTTGTCCAACCTCTCCTTGCAACTAATACCTCCTAATCCAGTCAGCACTCTGGTAAACCTCTTCTCCACCCTTTCTAAAGCCTTCACATCCTTCCTACAATGGGAGTGAATAGCTGTTCACAATACTCCATATGCGGCCGAACCAAAGTCTTATTGAACTGTAACATGTCCTCCTGATTCTTATACTCAATGCCCCGACCAATGAAGGTGACGTACTATTCACCTTCTTTACCTCTGTATTTACTCATGTTTCTACTTTCAAGGAGTTATCGACCAGGACCTCAAGATCCTTTTGCACATCATTGCTGTTTAGGATCTTACCATCAACCGAATACCTTCTCCTTACATTCAACCTCCCAGAATGTAACAACTCGCACTTGCTCAGATTAAACTCCATCTGGCATTTATTCATCTATTTATTTAGTTGATCTACATTCCGCTATATACTTTGACAACCTATCTCACTGCCCACAACTTGGTGTCTGCAAACTTACTAACTAACCCATCTATATTTACGTCCAAGATAGACACAAAATACTGGAGTAATTCAGCGTGACAAGCAGCATCTCTGGAGAGAAGGAAAGGGTGACGTTTCGGGTGAAGGATGGTTCAGTTGCCCGATTTTCACTTTCATGCTTCATTCACACCTGCTCCATTCCCAAGGTCTCCATCCACACATCTGTTCCCATTCCCATTATCCTCCACCATCACACCTGGCCCTATTCCCAGGATCTTCCACCTGGTCCATTCCCCATTGGCCCTCCATTGACACTCTCTGCCCCATTCCCATGGCCCTCCATCCACACATCTGGACTCATTCCCCATTGTTATCCATCCTCACACCTAGCACCATTTCCATGATCCGTCATCCACACACCTGGACCCCATTCCATCTGCACACCCTATCCCACTTCTCTTGGTCCTCCAGCCACATTCCTCCTGATCCTGCATCTGCACACATTCCCATGGTTCTCCATCTGCATGATCTGCCATTCACACACCTGCCCATTCCCAATGGTCCTCCATTTGCACATCTAGTCCCTTTCTCTTCCTCCAACCATACAGTGGTCCATTTCCCATTGTTCTACATCCACATCCCTAGCCCCATTCCCCTTAGTTCTCAAATAGATTTGGTCACGTTCCCATGATCCTCCATACACAACGTGAACCTTCTGATCCACCGTCCACACAACAGGACACATTCCCCATGAACTTCCATCCACACACTCAATCTCACCCCCCTGGACTCATCATCCACACACTCCACCACATGGTCCCCCACCTACACAAGGGCATTCCCCATTGTCCTCCGTCCATTGACCTATATCCATACAGCTAGCCCCATTCCCCTTAGCCCTCCATCCATACACCTGTCCCAATCCCGTTTCTAACCATGCTTTGTGTGAACCCCTGGCCTCACCTCCCCATGGTCCCCCATTCGCTAATCTCCCAGACTTATTCCTATACATTCCTCATCTGCACACCTGGTTCCAAGTCTTACTATTCACCATTATCACACCCAGTCTCCCTTGAAATTTGCTTAGGTTGAATGGGAATTACCATTGGATTGCGGGCCTTGTATCGAAGAGAACCTCCCTAATTATACATTTTTTGAATTACTTGAGTAATACTGTTCACCTCAGAATTTCACTTGGTAAAGTAATATACATCAAAATGTCCCTAAACAGTGGTTATAGCATGGTTATGTCACTGTAAAGATATTAAGAAAAAATAAGTTTTTTTGACTGGCTCTAGGTAGTTTAGGCATGTTTAATTGCAGCACAGGACATAAATCTGGACATGCTTGGAAGCATATTGAATGAATTGAATAAATCAATTTTATATATAATTATTTTGGTTTGTCTGAAAAAAATAGAATGTGAGAGGAGGTGACACCATTCAGTTTGATGAAAACATTGTGTGATGTATGTCCTGAATTATTTGATTATGTTGTTTAGATTTTTGGGGGTTACTATCAGTTTAGATATTAGATATCTAATATGGTGCCTGATGCATGCTTATATGTAGCACCAGTCAGCCTGTCACCATACTGGGAATGTTTTCCTAAATGGGAGAACTTTAAAAGGATTGATTCGGGCACCTGCGGTGCTCTCACCGACTCGCTTTAAAACCCTGGGATAGAAACCATCTGGACCTGAGTGTCAAATTCCAGTACCATTATTTTCTTCATAATCACATATTTCTTACTTTATTTTACAGAAAGTCACTGTCCCTGACCTATTAGTTTGCTCGGGATGTCTGGGACGCTTCTCTCTAATATAAACACTGAAGCAAAGTCAACATTTTCTGGTTCTGTTATGGTATTGGACTACTATCTGCTACCTGGTGGATTGCTAAAGCCTTTTGGAACTCTTTTAAACTTGTTGCAGCATTCTTCAGCTTCAACTGAAGACAGACTGATGTTGCTCCATGTCTAAGTAAGTGAAGGTGACACTGAGCACCAGACACGCTCCAAAGAACCCACAATGGCAATGAGGGCAGGTTACACAGAAGATTCAGATTGGTGAAAGTAGGGCTAGGGTGTGTTTGCTAATTTGAAAAAGCACAGTTAAAGGGAAGGCATTCCTCCAAACTACAAGACTGTCACAGGGAACAAGAGAGCTCAAGAAGGATGACAGAAACAGCATACACATCGTAAACTGGACTGCTCAGGAAATGTAGAAAAGCAGCAGCTGGTTCTTCAAGGCTGTGCATAACACTGTTAGTGATCCAAGAGCAGAAAGTGCCATATAAATGTGCCAACAAGACAACTTATTTGCCCATGCGGAGTGTGATAGACTCCCTTTAATGACATGGCAATCCATGCCATAGGACCAAAATTCAGAGTTATAGCTTCAGTGTTCATAACCAAATGCAAGAAGAGACGATTGCATTACTGTGAGTTTGAAGGACCCAGCCAGCTAGTCTAACTTCGGCATGTCTTGAACAATGCACTGAGTGAAAGGTCAGCGTTAGGGTTAAATGATGAGCAAATTCAGGACAAACACTTTAACCCAAGGGAACTTACTTTTACAGGCAGGAAGAATTGCTGTTTCAGTGGAAATGAGAACGAGAAACAGGGAGGTATTTTGGTCAGCTTAAGGTCTAGAATCAGTCCAATAGCATAGAAACAGGCCCTTCAGCCCAACTCAACCATGCTGACCAGGTTTTATAACTAAGCTCACATTCCATTTTCCTGTATTTGGTCCCTATTCCCCTAAACCTTTCCTATCCATGTACCATTTAAAATATATTTTAAACATCACCACTGCACCCGGCCTCTGCAGCTACCTCTGGCAAATCATTCTGTATACACACTTCCCTCTGTGTGAAGATTGTCCCCCAGGTCTCTTTCAAATCTTTCCCCTCTCAGCTTAAACCTATGCCCTCTAGTTCTGGACCCTCTAGTTCTAGTTCTACCCTGGGAAAAAGACTGACCATTCACCTTATCTATGGCTCTTTGTATATCTCTACAAGGTCACCCTTCAGCCTCCTACACTCCAGGGAAGTGAGTCCCAGCCCTTGTTAAAGACCCATATTAGCTTTCTCCTCAACTTTAATATTTAAGCACTGAGAAAGATTGTTGGACCTCAGGAGCGTCAAGAGTGTACAGAACATGGCAGCAAGGTGGAGCTGTGAACCAAATCAAATCAGTCAGGATCTTGTTGAAAATTGGAGCATGTTTGAAGGCCAGTGTAGCTTGCTGCCGATCCTATTCCTTAGATACTCAAGAGGGAAAACACCCAAGCCTATTCATATTTTATGGAGAAGGACAACATCACATACTGGAATCAATCCATTCAATCATTTTATTAAGGCCTTAAAATTTGTCTTTCTATTATTTTCTCTCTATTGTCTTTAACTAATTTCCTTTAGAAAGCATATTTGAACAAACCTTCATATCAAAGAGTTCCATTGTTTATGATCTGTTATGGGATATTACAGAGATGAAGATCGACTGGTAAATAAGAACAATCTTTCCTTTTTATGCAGCGCCAAACTCCACTCACCTTAAGTGACATATGGTACAACCCAACATTTGTCACAAAGTCTTTATTGTTTATATGCAATGATCCTTTCTGCAAACAACATAATTTCCCCCCCCAAAAAAATATACTATGAGGAGTTAAGACCATTTGCCTCCACATTTAGATTACTGGGAATGAGGAACTTCCAGTTGAGGTTTGGGAATCTGCATGTTATACACCATTTGAGGGTCTTCATTCTGATTGGAATCCTCTCACTGTGTTTTTAAAGGGTAAGGTGTTATCTGTTTCAGGAACTAAAAGCTTCAAATTCCACGTTAATTTTCTTACACCGTGAGGGTACAATATGAGGGTTTGAGGAGAGCAAATAGAGGAGCTTCCTGTTCTCAAACTCTGAACGGATAAGGAGTGGCTGTAGCAATTATTTTCAGAGGAAAATAATGAAGATAATACATGAGCAGAGTTGCTGAGCTTTGCTGAAAGCTAGCAATTTAGTTAATGAGGAGGGGACTGCACAAGGCTTGGCTGTGACAAGATACATAGATTTGTGGGCTGAGCGGAATGCCATTACATCTTTAAAACCAATTCACAAATTATGCTTATCCTCGCATAGAGTGAAAGAGTCATAGAGCACAGAAACAGACTCTTTTACGCATTAAGGCCACATTGGCCATCAAGCACCCACCTATACTAATCTACACTAATCCCTGTTCAGCCAAAATTCTGGTGAAATATACACCTCCAGTTTAGAATTGCCCAGAGCTATATTCATGCTTTAGAACTGATGCTCACAATCTATCATTGCAATTAAGACAAAATGCCATATAAACACACAGCTCCAATAAATCTGAAAAGACACATGTTAATATTTTGTATATGTATCCTGGAAAGGTCTGCACCCAAAACATTAAACTATCTTACTCCACAGACGTTGACAACTATGGAACCATAAATCAACAATATTTTTTACTTTTCTTTCACGTTTCTTTCATGATAGTTTAACATTTTTTTAATACCTGTTCCTTTTGCATATACTTGTTACCATTGGGTTTAGTTTATTTTGTTATACTCTGGTTGCCATGTGTAGTTCCACTCCCGAGGCACTGCAAGGGAGGGAGGGAGGGAGGGAGGGAGGGAGGGAGGGAGGGAGGGAGGGAGGGAGGGAGGGAGGACGTTCTACTCTGTTGGAGGTGTCTCAGGTTATCTCAGATAATGAGTCTAAAGAAGGGTCACAACCCTAAACGTTGTCTGTCCATTTCCCTCCACAGATGCTGCCTGACCTGCTGAGTTCCTCCAACAGTTTGTTTTTAACCAACATTTTTGGCTGCATGTAATAGTTTGTGGGATACAGCATAGAAACAGGCCCTTCAGCCCATGCCAACCAACTAGTTCTATATTCTAAGGACCATTTACAGAAGCAAATTAACCTACAAACCTGCATGTCTTTGGAATGTGGGAGGAAACCGGAGCACCCGGAGAAAACCCAAGTGGTCACAGGGAGAACGTCCAAACTCTGAACGGACAGCACCCGTAATCAGGATCGAACCCAGGTCTCAGGCGCTGTAAGGCAGCAACTCTACTGCTGTGCCACTGAGTCATCCACAAAGTATGTTCCAAGTATGATCTTTACCATGAATTGATAGAATATATTGGTTAGTAGGTTAATTGGCCATTGTAAATTACCCCTAATGTGGAGATGAATGGTAGTCTTGGGGCAAATGATGGGAGAATGGATCTGAGGGAAAACTAGTGGGGGGATAGGATTGCTCTGTGAACTGGTGTTGTCCCTCCTTATCATCAGGAAATATGATATATGAACCAGCAAAAACACAGCGAAGTTTATTTTCTCAGATCAGCTGGTCAGACAACTAAATTACCCTCAATAGCAGCTGGCTAGGATTGACATCTCTCGTTCAAAGTCTTTCAACAAATGAGCTCATGCTGCCAATTACCTTCTCCTACACACATCACTGCTTGGACCACAGGTCCATCTCACAGTGTCCTACAGTATACCCCTGCACCAATCAGATGATTCTTAACTGCTTGAATACACCTATTTACCCCAATACCAAATACTATAATCAACAAATATGTCGAAAGAAAGTGAATGAATCCATGCATTTTGTAAATGCCCCATGCGATTTTTCTGTTGCTTGCTCCAGGTACTGGAATGTAATAATTAATTCCTGGCAGTTACAAGCAGTGGCGGACTGGCCAGGGTGTCAGCTTGCCCGATGGCAAGTGGGCCCCTGATGAAGTGATAGCAAGTGATGGTAAGTGGGCCCCTGTTAAATGATAGCATTGTAGTTGTGGGTGGGCCCCCTTTGTCTCCTGGCAACCAATATTTTTAGACCCAGTCCGCCACTGGTTACAAGATAGTTTTGGAGAATCGAAGTCCTTGCAGGAGCCTCTGATTTCCTCCTGGATCAGGAATGAGATGAGTCCAAGCTGCACCCATGAAGCAACAATTGTTTCTCATGGAAAGTCTATCTGAACCTGGGCTGTCCCCTATCAACAAGCTCCTTTCAACTGAAGCCAAGTTTCAATTGTCTCCACTCAACCACACCGAGAGAGCCGTAATCTCAATAAAATCAGCTTCAGTACTTTTGGGTTTCACTTACACTGAACAAAGCACAGAGCACGTCTGTGTGAGAACTGCCACTGATCAAAAACACTGGTAAAGGAAACGCAAAGAATATCAGTCAGATACCAAGTTACAGAAATAAATAAAACAGGAAAATGGCTGTAAAGAATTTCTCGATCTTATATAATTTTAGTGGAATTTGCACTCTACAATGGCTGTGGAATTTACAATTGATCGAATTCAAACACATTTCTCAATAAACTGAGTAGTAACGGTTCATTAATTCTTCCATATTAATTCACAACAAAGACAATAGGTATAGTGACAGGTACTGGCAAACACAGGGAGAAGGAACTATTATTGATTTATAAGTAAATTATTAGAGGTCCTTAATTATAGTTTGGCCAATGAATCATACACAAACCTTTATTACTGTAAATAAAGAACTTTCATTAATGATGTACTTTTGAAGCCGTCTGAACGTTCCGAAATATTTTACAACCAATTTTTGAGGTGAACTCACTGTCGGAATGTAGGATTCCTGACACCAATTTGCATGCAGATGTGGAGAAGAAAAATGGTGTCGAGCAAGATGCCTCAGCATGGAGAAGCACGGGCCTGGAGCAGGTCGCAGAGGTCAGGAGGAATATGGCCAGGAGGAAGTTGTATGACAAGGATATAAGAAATGCAAATCTGGAAACTTACAAAAGCTACAACATAGACTAGCTGCAATGGTGGCTCCGTGTCTAGGTTATCAAACTCATAGGCCTAAAGTACAAGCCAGAAGCATGAGTTCATGTGCCATTACAGTAGAGTGGAATTTGTATTCAGTTGATAATTTGAAGATTTTAGAAAAGCAACTGGAGTTTGTAATAATGTCCACGTAATTATCAGATTGTGTGAAAAGAAATAGGTGGATGACTACTGGCCCTCAGGTGGATGAGGAATAAGTTTCTCATACAGAGGGTGGTGGTTTTCTGGACCAAGCTGTTGAAGAGATGGTAGAGACATATAAGAAATATATTCACAATGTTGAAAAGGCACATGACCAGGTACTTGAATAGGAAAGAGAGATGTAGGCCTAATATGGGAAAATAGGATTGCATAGATGAACATCATGGTCAGTCTGGATAGGATGGCTGATAGGGCCCATTTCTGTGCTGTATGATTCTATGATTCCACCAAGAAATGATTAAGAATGGCAAAATGTTTAAGAAGGAACTGTAGATGCTGGAAAAATAGAAGGTAGACAAAAAGCTGGAGAAACTCAGCAGGTGAGGCAGCATCTATGGAGCGTAGGAATGGGTGACGTTTCGGGTCAAGACCCTTCTTCAGACTGATGTTGGGGTGGGGGGGCGGGAAGAAGAAAGGAAGAGGCAGAGACAGTAGGCTGTGGGAGAGTTGGGGAGGGGAAGGAAGGAGAAAGCAAGGACTACCTGAAATTGGAGGTCAATGTTCATGCCGCTGCGGTGTAAACTACCCAAGCGAAATATGAGGTGCTGCTCCTCCAATTTGCAGTGGGGCTCACTCTGGCCATGGAGGAGGCCCAGGATAGAAAGGTTGGATTCAGAATGGGAGGGGGGAATTGAAGTGCTGAGCCACCGGGAGATCAGGTTGGTTAATGCGAACTGAGCGGAGGTGTTGGGCGAAGCGATCGCCAAGCCTGCGCTTGGTCTCACCTATGTAGAGCAGTTGACACCTAGAACAGCGGATGCAATAGATGAGGTTGGAGGAGGTGCAGGTGAACCTTAATTATTTAAGAATGGCAGATGGAGTTTAACCCAAGCAAGCGTGATGTGTTTGCACTTTTGTAGGTTAAATACAGCAAAGGATGGAGGGCAGAAAACAATGCTGAAGTCAGGAGAACAACAAGCAGTGCCTCAAGCCAAACTGTTCCAATGATGTTACTATGCTGACCCAGAAGATTCTCAGATGCAACCAGTTCATGAAAAGAACACATTCAATCCGGATAATTGCCCCAGAACCAGTCTAAGATTAAATTGTCACCAACAGTATTATTAAGCAGAACCTACTCACTGATCTCCTGTTCACAGGGTATCGTATCAAGCTTGGGATCTGCCAGGAGCACCTCAGCTCCAGACCACACCGTCAAAACTTGCTCCAAAGAGCCGAATCCCAGAGGGGAGGTCCGACTGACTGCACATGACATCAAGGCAACATTTGACCAAGTGTGGCTGAAGGAGCCCTGCCTGGCAAGTCTATGGGGGAAATACTCCATGAGCTGTAGTCACACTTCACATCTTGAAAAAGATGGTTGTGGATTTTGGATGTTAATTATTCCAGTCTCCAGACATCAGGGCAGGAAATCTCCCGACCCAACTATCTTCAGCTGCGTCATCAATGACCAATGAAGAAAATCCTGTCAGCCAGAGCTACATCATGAGCTGCAACAACAGCCGCATCAACCAGGTGGTGCGGCAGCTGGTGAAGAAGGGCTCGCTGGTGCAGACAAGCAGAATCAGTTAAACCCAGTTTTAAGGTGAAACAGTAGGCACTGAAGTAACTCAACAGACTGAATCAGTCTGAAGAAAGATCCTGACTCGTAATGTCACCTGTCCATGTTCTCCAGGGATGCTGCCTGACCTGCTGAGTTACTCCTGCAATTTGGGACATTTTGTGTATTATCCAGCATCTGCAGTTCTGTTTCTACTTAGTTTTAAGACGAATCCAAATTGCGTAAAATCTTAATTACATAAAGGTTTGTGGAGCGTAACCCTTACATACAGTGGCTTGAAAAAGTATTCATACCCCTTGAACTTTTCCACATTTTGTCACGTTACAACCACAAACGTAAATGTATTTTATTGGGATTTTATGTGATAGACCAACACAAAGTGGCGCATAATTGTGAAGTGGAAGGAATATGATACATGGTTTTCAAATTTTTTTACAAATAAAAAACTGAAAAGTGTGGCGTGCAAAAGTATTCATCCCCCTTCACTCTGATACCCCTAAATAAAATCCAGTGCAACCAATTGCCTTCAGAAGTCACCTAATTAGTAAATAGAGTCCACTTGTGTGTAATCTAATCTCAGTATAAATACAGCTGTTCTGTGAAGGCCTCAGAGGTTTGTTAGAGAACATTAGTGAACAAACAGCATCATGAAGCCCAAGGAACACACCAGACATGTCAGGGATAAAGTTGTGGAGAAGTTTAAAGCAGGGTTAGGTTATAAAAAAATATCCCAAGCTTTGAACATCTCACGGAGCACTGTCCAATCCATCATCCGAAAATGGAAAGAGTATGGCACAACTACAAACCTACCAAGACATGGCTGTCCACCTAAACTGACAGGCCGGGCAAGGAGAGCATTGATCAGAGAAGCAGCCAAGAGGCCCATGGTAACTCTGGAGGAGCTGCAGAGATCCACAGCTCAGGTGGGAGAATCTGTCCACAGGACAACTATTAGTCGTGCACTCCACAAATCGGGCCTTTATGAAAGAGTGGCAAGAAGAAAGCCATTGTTGAAAAAAAGCCATAAGAAGTCCCGTTTGCAGTCTGCCACAAGCCATGTGGGGGACACAGCAAACATGTGGAGGAAGGTGCTCTGGTCAGATGAGACCAAAATTGAAGTTTTTGGCCTAAATGCAAAACGCTATGTGTGGCGGAAAACTAACACTGCACATCACCCTGAACACACCATCCCCACTGTGAAACCTGGTGGTGGCAGCATCATGCTGTGGGGATGCTTTTCTTCAGCAGGGACAGGGAAGCTGGTCAGAGTTGATGGGAAGATGGATGGAGCCAAATACAGGGCAATCTTGGAAGAAAACCTGTTAGAGTCTGCAAAAGACTTGAGACTGGGGCAGAGGTTCACCTTCCAGCAGGACAACGACCCTAAACATGCAGCCAGAGCTACAATGGAACGGTTTAGATCAAAGCATATTCATGTGTTAGAATGGCTCAGTCAAAGTCCAGACCTAAATCCAATTGAGAATCTCTGGCAAGACTTGAAAATTGCTGTTCAAAGACGCTCTCCATCCAATCTGACTGAGCTTGAGCTATTTTGCAAAGAAGAATGGGCAAAAATTTCAGTCTCTAGATGTGCAAAGCTGGTAGAGACATACCCCAAAAGACTTGCAGCTGTAATTGCAGCGAAAGGTGGTTCTACAAAGTATTGACTCAGGGGGGCTGAATACTTTTGCATGCCACACTTTTCAGTTTTTTATTTGTAAAAAAAATTGAAAACCATGTATCATTTTCCTTCCACTTCACAATTATGCGGCACTTTGTGTTGGTCTATCACATAAAATCCCAATAAAATACATTTACGTTTGTGGTTGTAACGTGAGAAAATGTGGAAAAGTTCAAGGGGTATGAATACTTTTGCAAGCCACTGTAAGTCTGGACATGGATTTTAGTAAGGTATTTGATAAGGTCCCCCATGGTGGGCTGATCCAGAAAACTAAGATCTACGGAATTCACGATGACTTGGACGTATGGATTCAGAACTGACTTATTCATAGAAGACAGAGGGTTGTGGTAGAAGATAAATATTCCTGCCGGATGTCTATGACCAGTGAAGTTCTGCAGGGATTTGTGCTGCGACGTCTGCTCTTTGTAATGTATATAAATGACTTAGATGTAAATATAGAAGGGTTGGTGAGTAAGTTTACTGATCACATCAAAACTGGAGGAATTGCAGTGAGGAATGCTGTCAGAAGATACAGTGGGATATAGATCAGCTGCAGAAATAGGCAAGGAAATGGCAGATGGAGTTTAACCCGAGCAAGTGTGAGGTGTTTGCACTTTGGTAGGCTGAATGTATGGAGAGAGTATACAGTTAATGGCAAGACCCTTAACAGCTTTGAGGGTAGCAACACAAGTATATAGAGTGGCTAAGAAGGCATATGGTATACTTCTTTTCATTTCTAGGTGCACTGAATACAAGAGTTAGGAAGTAATGATGGAGCTCTATAGGACTTTGATCAGGCCGCATTTGGAGTATTGTATGCAGTTCTGATCACCCCACCACAGGAAACATATGGAGGCTTTGAAAAGGGTGCCGAGGAGGATTACAATGCAGCCTGGATTAGAAGATTTAAGTTACAGGGAGAGGTTGGATAGACTTGGATTGTTTTCTCAGGAAAGTCACAGGTTGAGGGGAGCATTGATAGAAGTATATAAAATTATGGGAGGAATGGATAGGATAGGCAGTCAGAGCCTTTTTCCCCAGGGTGGAAATGTACAATGCTAGAGGGCATAAGGGGAGAGGGGGAATGTTTAATGGAGATGTGCGGGGGCAAGTTTTTTTAACAGAAAATGGTGGGATCCTAGAAAGCATTGCCAGGGATGGTGGTGAAGGTTGATACTATCGTGGTGTTTCAGGGACTTTTAGATAGGCGCATGGAAATGTTGGGAATAGATTATGGGCCAAAGAGCCTGTTCCTGTGCTGTACTGTTCTATGTTCTGTGTGTAAATGCATTGGCCATGAGAGAGGCTGGGTGTTCAGTGGCAAATGACTCACACGACCCTCAGAATCTTTCTATCTTCTACAAGGCACAAATCAGAAGTGTGATCCAACAACACTGAAGATCGAGACCATCTCACTTGACTGGCACCCAATCCAACACCACAAAGAACCATTACTCTATTACCAAGCACCGTGGCTGCTGTGTATACCACCTGCAAAATGCATTGTACCTGCACACCTCTGCACTTCAACAGCTCCCCCCCCAAATCAGTGACCTTTACCAGCAAGGAAGACAAAGACAATATACACATAGAAAGAAACAAGAAACTGCAGATGCTGGTTTACAAGAAAAACAGAAAGTGCTACAGTAATTCAGCGGGTCAGGCAGCATCACTGAAGAACATGGCCAGATGTTGTTTTGGGATGTGACCCTTCATACACAGCGAGCACCATTATCGGCAGATTACTCTTCAAATAAAATACTCAAATTTGTGGACAGTGCATATTGGGAAGATGGCCATGAAGTCCTTGAAACAGCTGAGTTTTGAGATAACAAAATAATAAACTAAGATTTCATCAGCTGAGTGAAGGACAGAGAAAACCAATGTGATGGAAGTAGAAACAAACTTTGATGATGTGTAAGCCTAAATATGGTATACATCCAACAGTTTTAACTTGTAGTTAATTGGTGAAACACACAGGAGTATGATTAAAGCCACGTTAACTTCTAGTGTTGCATTTACTAATGCCTTAGCCAATAGCTTGATACCATATCTTGCTGATGGTAATCTGTTAGACATGCCTATGGCACTTCTATAGAACATTGAAAAGATGCTGGAGCTTATTTAATGAGTTTTGAAACAAGCTTGTCAGTTTGAAAAAAAATCAAATCATCCCGTCAGGTTTAGATGGCACTCTAATTAGTAGACACAAAGCAGAGATTCAGCCATAGATCCTGTTAGCTTGTCACAAACCAATGTTCCCTATTTCCTAATTAATTATCTACTAGAGATAGTATCTGTTCAATGCTCAAACACTTTTCATCGTAAACTACTTGTATCTGAAGCTCTAGGCAATGGTGGAAGTGACTTGTCTGATGAGAGGCATTAACTTCTCAATTCATATTGACTCCCTCACCTGTGACAGTCACAAAAATCAAGGCTGTAGCTTTCCCTGAAAGTGTGTTTGAAAAAGAACAATGAATTTATACAATGCTAGTCACAATCTCAGTATTTTTTCAGCCAATTAAGACATTGTTAGAAGTGTGGTTACCATTGGAATGCAGGAATTGCTACTTTTAACACAGCAAAAGGTCTGACGAATAGCAATATGAACGATTAATATGCCTCCAGTGATGTTGTGTGATGGATGAATATTGGGCAGGATATCAATAAAATGACCATGCTCTCTCCCAAATAATGCCACAGAGTTTTTATTGTTATCCTGAAATAAATAGATGGTTAGTTTATCTTCATACAACACCTCTGATGGTGCTGCACTCTCCCCAGACTGCACTGGAACCTCAGCCAGGATTTGGGTCTCAAAGCTGAGCTAAATTTACAATCGTCCAATTCCGGGACAGAAATGCTACCAACCGAATCACAGCTGACGTCTTTGAACACCTTCTACAATGACAGCATCATCCAAGTGTGTCAATGCACTCTTGCCTCTGATCTCAAAAATTGTGACATCCGAGAGACTTGAGTTAAAAAAAGAATGGGTGCCGACACTCCAGTAAAGTATTGAGATAGTGCCCGACCATTGGAAGTGCTGGTTTTCAAATGAAAGGTTAATCCAAGTCCCACCTGCTAGCTCAGGCAAAACATGTTGAAGAGAGTATTTTGAAGAGGGAACTAATTCCTGGTTTTGTGGGTAATATTTTGCAGATTAGAGAGCCTTCTATCAGCAAATTGCTATATTTCCTGCATTGTGACATTAGCTGGATATCAGGTACTTTGAGAAGACTTGCGATGATGAAAAGCACTTACAAGTCAAATTGAGTTTATTGCCATGTGTACAAGAACAATTCATCACAGTTACAATGACAATCTTGCTTGTAGCAGCATCACATGTATACTCAGAGAACGTCAAATCAAATAACACATAATTGCACATAAATATAACACAAATTTTACAAGACAATGAAAAGAGAAGATGACCATGCAAAAAAACAAGACATTAATGCAAAACACAATTAGAAAAGAAATCCATGTAAATGCAAGAAGTAGTCCGCAGTGTGCTATTGTCAAGGTAGGATTAGAGTTGTTCAGGTCCGTTGAAGAAACTGATGGTTGCAAGAAAGTAGCTGTTCCTGAATCTGGTCGTTTGAGACTTCAGGCTTCTGTACTTCTTGCCCAATGGTAGCAGTGAGAAGAGGGCATGACCCAGATGGTTGTGATCCTTGATCATAGACGCAACCTCCTTGAGGAATAAAACATCTTCTTTCTCTGGCACTAGCCAATTAGAGTACTCGGTATCATTGATTCATTCGTGAACGTCATTATTCCATGGAGGCCTGACTGTTCAAATTCCCTTCCCATTTGTTTCTTCCACCTTCTCCTCCACCACTTTATGTTTTGTCAAACATTCAACATTGGACTAGACAGTGAATGTCAGACCCAATAGTCTGAACATTGAATTATCCAGTCCCAAGTGATCCCCCCTCCCCCTCTCTTTAGGGCTACTGACTTCCGTAGTTATTTGGACTAAGCTTCCTCCCACCTTGCATCTTGCAAAGACCTATCCACTCTTTTTTTCCCACCTCCACCACGCCTGCTCACAATATAAGGCTTTCCATTCAACTAATTTTGAGATATCTTCATTCTTTTGTAAACATGGTTTCCCCCCCCCGCTTTCATAAATGGATCCCTCTAACTTTCTCCAACCATCCTTGTCACCCTGCTCCTTTCCCCTCCTTTGTACAATCATCTCCCATCCCTGAATTCCACATTTCCCTTTTGTTTCCTCTTCCCCCTCCTCCCTGTCACCTTCCATCCTGATCCCTCCCTCTGGCTTTACATTTCACTTCTCTTCTTCCCTCTTATCTGACACCTTTTTATCTCCTTTTCACCTCCAGCCTTTTCATCTACTCCACCCATCTACCAATTACCCCCCTCCTTCACGTATATCTACTTATCACTTGCCAGGCTTTGCCCCACCCCACCCTTCTAGTGCAGCTTTTTCCCCCAACTCCATCAGTCTGAAGGAGGGTCGTCAGTCCATTCCCCCCACAGATGCTGCCTTATGCCCCTGTCCCACTTAGGAAACCTGAACGGAAACCTCTGGAGACTTTGCGCCCCACCCAAGGTTTCCGTGCGGTTCCCGGAGGTTTTTGTCAGTCTCCCTACCTGCTTCCACTACCTGCAACCTCCGGCAACCACCTGCAACCTCCGACAACCGCACGGAAACCTTGGGTGGGGCGCAAAGTCTCCAGAGGTTTCCGTTCAGGTTTCCTAAGTGGGACAGGGGCATTACCAGCTGAATTCCTCCAGCACTTTGTTTTTGGTGAAAGATTCCAGTATCTGAAGTTTCTTCTGTCTTCTGCCTTAACATTTAACTTTTATCCACCAAAACAATTGCACCGTATATACACGACACCTTTAAAATATATGAATAATCAATGATACTTCCAGAGCGTGAGCGTCATTGATATTATACAAGACAATGAGATGACTTGATCTTGCTTCTTCAAAACATGGGATCTTTTACATCCCTGGGGCAGGTTGGGCCTCTGCTTAGAATCTCAACTAAAATATAGTACTTCTAATCATGTTGCATTCCCTCAGAATTGCCTGGAGTGTCAGCCCATATTATATGGTCCTGTCCCTCAACTGAGGTTTGAATGCATGTAATTAACAAAGGGCTGAGTTGAAACAAGTAGAAATATTCAATTTGTGTCATTCTGGTTGGGGGGGATATTACATTCCTGTCCGCCTGCTGGGGGATATTAAAATCTTGTCAGTCTCATAGATAATAATAATTCCTGTCAAGTTGCAAACAGTCCAACAGTACCTTGTCCAATCTGATGGGCTATCTTCTCTCTATCCTGATCGCACCTAACAGGTCCCTGCTAGTCGAAAGGAGACAATACTACTTTCACAGCCATATAGCATGTGTTTCTGGCAATCCAGTTGCCCAGGAAGAATTTAATAAATTTGAAAGATTCACATTCACAGCAATCTCAGGAAGTCATGATGCAACTTTATGGACTTTGGTTAGGTCACATTTGGATTAATGCATGCAGTCCTGGTCATCCCATCATAGGAAGGATGTTGATGGTTTGGAAAGGGTACAGGTTTATCAGAAATATGCCTGGATTGAGGGGTATTAGATACAGGGAGAGGTTGGACAGACTTGGATTATTTTCTCTGGAATGCCAGAAGTTGCAAGGAAACCTGATAGAAGTATATAAAACTATGAAAGGCATAGATAGGGTAGACTGTCAGAGCCTTTTTTGACAGTGTTTTGCCCAGGTGAAAACTATCCCTCAACCAACAATTAAAAATAGATCCAAAAATAAAATGCTGCAGTTGCTGGAAATCTGAAATAAAACTAACAACACTGGAGATAGATCGCAGGTCAGGCAGCTTATGTACAGAGAGAAGCAAAGTTAAGTTCCACCTTGTTAACCTAACCTTCCATCAGATGTTTTAAACACAAACTCTGCATGTACACTACCTAAACTACTGAGTATTTTCAGCATTTTACCCAAATCCGGTTACCATCCCTGTTCATAAAAACTTGTGTGTTGGCGCATTTCCCACTTACTGTGTCAAAGGCAACTTATTTGCAAAAGGTGCTGTTGGACTTTGAAACAGAAGTACAAGTTGAGCTTACGTTCTTAAGGGCCTGTCCCACGAGCATGTGACTGCATGCGGCAAGCACGACCTAACGTGGTCGCTTGAGCCGTACGGCCTCGCGGGGCCGGTCCCACTTCGATCGCCGGAGCCGTTTGGAGTTGTGCGGAGCTCGTCCCGACATCGACCAGCGGGGCTCCGAAAAACTGACACTGTCCAAAAATTCCACGCGGCAATGGCCTGCCGGCCCGCAGCCACATTGAGGCGTGTGCACCGTACGCCGTACACACCGGACGCCGTACGCACCGGACGCCGTACGCACCGTCTCGACGTCGTACGCAGCGTCTTGACAGCGTACGCCTAGCGCGAACTACCCGCGGACTTCACTCGAACTTCACGTCAACTCGTACGGGATCACTCGACCTCCGCGCGGCTCCCGCTTCCGGTTTGGTCGCGCTCACCGCATGCAGTCGTATGCTCGTGGGACAGGTCCTTAAGTATCCCAATCCTTCCAGACAGTTTCTCTGAAGCAACATGCGCGGATTAACTAGTGGGAGTGTTCACAGACATCTTTAATCTCTCCCTACTCCATTCTGAGGTACCCACTTGCTTCAAGAAAACCACTATCATCCACCGGTGTCAAAGAAAAGCAAGATCTCATGCCTTAACAACGATAATTCCTAGAGAGTGAAGACTGGGAATGGAAAGTATGGAAGGCAAAATATCTTTGACAACTTTCCTCTATCCAGTTAATAGACCCAATGGTACAGTCACGGTGTATCACTGATGGAGGATCGATGTTAACGTTGGTGGACGGTGTCGTCATTTCGGTTGATTTGTTCTGGAGCATATTCAATTCCTTGGTCCGAACAAGTGAACCCAAAAAGTAACCCACAAATGGCAGGTAGACAAAAATGCTGGAGAAACTTAGCGGGTGAGGCAGCATCTATGGAGCGAAGGAAATAGGCAAAGTTTTGGGTCGAGACCCTTCTTCAGACTGATGTGAGGGGGGGAGGGCGGGAAGGAAGAGGCGGAGACAGTGGGCTGAGGGAGTGCTGGGAAGGGGGGGGGAGAAAGCCGGGACTACCTGATATATGGCAGGATACACCGGTTAGTTCGATCTTTCATTCTTCTTCTGCTGATGAAAGTTATCTATTAATAAACACTTTCTAAACTATTTCCATAGAAAGATGCAAGGATGCAGTTTATGTATTATTTTCCATTCCAGAAAGCACTCAAGAAGTTAACAGCAAAAGACATATATTTTGTTCCTGCTGATATTCACCTGCTTAGTTCATATATTTAGTTGTCAGAATAAAATATACATTAAATGCACTGTTAGTAGACATCAACAATAGTAATTAATGGTGTCTTGTGCCAAGAAGCAATCATCACATTGATATAATATATTCTGTGTATCCAAAGCATATTAAATCAAAACTTTATCTCCACATTATTTTTTACCATAAATTATAATGTTCAAAGTAAATTGCTGTAAGGTATATAAAGACTACAGCAAACATTATTTTAATTGTTAATGAAATTGCGTGAGACCATTCATCTACAGTCATTGTTTTCCAGGTGAATTGTATTCTCTTAAATTAAAATATGGCCTTCTGCCCTCTCAAGATGTCAAGGTATATTTGCAACCTATTTCAAAATGTCACAGTGCCCTCTGTTATCAAAGTGCCTCTCCTGCAACCTCGCTGACTCTTCCAAAGCAGTACCGCACCATCAACGGTGTAAACTGAGCTACAAATACCTTTCAGGTCCACACAAAAAGTCCTATGATAACATTTTGATGAGGTTTAAGAGGCAGTTAGACATAAAATGCAGGGAAAAGAGGGATATGAATCATGTAGGCAGATGGCATTAGGTACATTTGGCATCATGGTCGTACAGACATCATGGGCTGAAGGAATTGTTCCTGTGTTACACTTTTCTGTGTTCTGTGAACAAGAACGTTAACCCCACTGTCCCAGTTAATATAAACGCTTGTCAAAATTACTAACATTAGATTTTTCAGATTTCCCAGACATTATTTATTGTTGTTTGTGGGAGTTTGTGGTGCAGACAGGATTCTGCATTGTTCACCTTATAACAACGACTACTTATCTGTGGTCATGACACCCATTATCTAGATCTAAATGAGGGTCTTGACCTGAAACGTCACCTATTCCTTTTCTCCAGAGATGCTGCCTGACCCGCTGAGTTACTCCAGCTTTATCTATCTTCTAATGTTAGATTAATGGACAGAGAACCTGGCGCCAGGCCTTTGGCTACTGCCATGCGGCTCTGAGCTGCTTTTACAACACGTTAATAGACAGCTTTCTATTCTTGGGCAAGGGGTCATGTCATTTGAGGGGGAGAATTTAAAAGGAAACCGAGGGGCAAGCTTTTCACACAGAAGGTGGTGGATACATCTCAAAGGAAGTGCTAGAGACAGTTACAATTATAACTTTAATAGACGTTGGGACTTGTACATAGATAAGAATGCCTTAGAGACAGACCAACAGCAGGCAAATGGTATAGGTAGGTATCTTAGTTGGCATGGACAAGTTGGGCCTTAAGATCATGTTTTGGTGCTGGATAACTATCCAGAGCCAAGGACAAACACATCTTTTTCTATTTAAAATGTAAAGCTAATTCTCCTCTACTCCAATAACATCTTTAGACTCCAATCTTAGGAGACCATCCCCAAACAGAGGCAATGGGACAACTCCCACACCTTTTATTTTTCTTGTGTATGGCTTGCACAGCCTAAAGTTGTAGATCCAGGCCAGGATAGCATCAGTTACTGGGTGGATAGATTTGATGCCATCAGGGAAAAGCCTCAGTGGGCAGTCATTCACGATGTGTGGGATGATCTGGTCCAGATGTCCGCAGTCGCAAGCAGGGCTGTCTGTCATCCCCCACTTCTGCAGGTGATGGGCTGTTCTTGTATGGAGTGTGCGGATTCTGTTCAGGGTTAACCATTGCTTGCGATGGAGGTCAAAACCCAGTGGTTTCACTGTGGGGTTTGTGATGACCTCTCCGTTGTTGGTGTTGGCATCTTTCCAGGCTCTGCGCCACTCAGTCTTGGAGTCAAAGCCTTCCAAGGATTTAACGGAAGACCAGAAGGGTTTGCGGGACTTCAGGCGCATGTTGGGTAGATTGTCCTCCCTGTCCTCTCTCATATCACCCCTCCCTACTGCGTATGCTGGGAGGGGCGATATGAGAGAGGACAGGGAGCCACTGCAAAGGTGTTGACTTAAGCATCCCTGTGATGACCAGCATTGCAGGGTTAAGGACAGTGTCAACTCGTTTGGTGTGGCAGCTATTTGCCTAAGCTGTGGGAAATTGCAACCTTCACGTGGTCCACCCTGTTTCGACTAATGCAATCAACCCGACATGCACAAACTCCCACACCAATCACTACTCTTGCCAGTGATGTATTATTTAGGATCAGAGTAGGCAGCTCAGGCACTCAATTAATTACATTGGTATTTGAACTTTAGTTATTAATACCTTTACAACAAAAATCTATCAATCTAATTTCTGATGTCTTTATTTGACCATCAGTCTCAACAGTATGAGGATAAAGGTCTCTCCTAGTCTCAGCCCTGAACAGACTAGATCCAAGGGCGAGAGTAAATTTCTTACTAGTGCAGTTATACCGCTAACGTTGCTGATTGAACCAGTTTCTTTTGACTGTATCAGCTACGTTCTGACTGGAACGATCTACCAGCCTGTTACAGCTTTCATTTTAAAGAGAACAAGGCTGAGCCTTTGGGAACGCTCTAACTTTCCCAATGAGGAAATAATAATTTGTCGCCACCCACATCAACTTCAGTAAATATATTAAGCACCTTAATTAATGTTCAATGCTCAAACGTTTACAATCCGAGCTGATACAACCTGCTCCAGTAACTTAACCCTTAAACCACATTCTCATGCATCACATCCTCTGGGAAATGGATCAAATTGCCACACAAAATCATTTCAAGCAGCAATGAGGTGGAACACCATCCCAACCATTGCTGCGGGTTCAAAATGAGAATGGCAGAGGTACGAAGACTGCATGAAAATCAAGATTGTTCTAATTCTTCTAAATGTGCATTCCAATAAGAGCCATGTTAAAATTAGGCTAAACATCTCTATCAATACTGCACTTCAAAACTTTGAAATACTTTAATACAGAATAGAAACAATATTAAAAAGAGTACAATGAATGTGAAATTTGGCCTGTTTACTTCTGCGCAATTTCTTCTAAATTTTGAACAGATGCTGCATCTGCACAAGAGATTATCAACTATTGCTGTTTTGTGTTTTGGTTTACATTGAGAAGGGTGTGACTGTCAGGTTTGAACAAAACCTGGCATTCTGATGTGTTGGATCACATTTGGACCATCATCAAAATCAGTCAGCTTTATCTGGCTTCTAATTAGTAACTGCAAAAATAAACATTTTAAAGCCTTCCTAAGCAATGTTATTGAAGTGTACCAAAAGGTAAAGAAGGTCAACTGAAAAAGTTTCTACAGGTATGTAAAAAGGAAAAGATTAGTGAAGACGAATGTATGTCCCTTACAGTCAGAGACAGATGAATTTACGATGGGAAACAAGGAAATGGTAGAACAGTAAAACAAGTACTTTGGTTCTGTCTTCACTAGGGAAGACACAAACAATCTCCCGGAAATACTAGGGAGCCGAGGATCTAGTGGGACGAACTGAAGGGAATCCACATTAGTCAGAAAATGGTATTAGATAAACTGTTGGGACTAAAGGCAGATAAATCCCCAGGTCCAGCTGGTCTGCATCCCAGAGTACTCAAGGAGGTGGTTCTAGAAATTGGATGCATTGGTGATCATTTTCCAATGTTCTCTCGACTCTGGATCAGTTCCTGTGGACTGGAGGATAGCCTTTGTAACTCCAATTTTTAAGAAAGGAGGGAGAGAGAAAACAGGGAATTATAGACCAGTTATCCGTACATCGTTAGTGGGGAAGATGCTGGAGTCGATTATTAAAGATGTGATAGCAGGGCATTTGGAAAGCAGTGACAGGGTTGGTCAAAGTCAGCATGGATTTATGAACGGGAAATCATGCTTGACTAATCTTTTGAAATATTTTGAGGATGTAGATGTGGTGTATCTGGACTTTCAAAAAGCCTTTGACAAGGTCCCACACAAGAGATTAGTGTGCAAAATTAGAACACATGGTATTGGGGGTAGAGTATTGACATGGATAGAGAACTGGTTGGCAGACAGGAAGCAAAGAGTAGGAATTAACGGGTCCTTTTCAGAATGGCAGGCAGTGACTAGTGGGGTGCTACAAGGCTCGGTGCTGGGACCCCAGCTGTTTACAATATATATTAACGATTTAGACGAGGGATTTAAATGTACCAACTCTAAGTTTGCGGATTACACAAAGCTGGGTGACAGTACGAGCTGCGAGGAGGATGCTATGAGGCTGCAGGGTGACTTGGATAGGTTGAGTGAGTGGGCAGGAGATGGAGTATAATGTGGATAAATATGAGGTGATCCACTTTGGTGTCAAGGACAGGAAGGCAGATTATTATATGAATGATGTCAGATTAGGAGAAGGGAGGCGCAACAAGACCTGGGTGTGCTTGTACATCAGTCACTGAAAGTAAGCATGCAGTTACAGCAGGCAGTGAAGAAAGCCAATTGGTCTTCATTGCAAGGGGATTTGAGTTTAGGAGCAAGGAGGTCCTACTGCAGTTGAACAGGGCCCTGGTTAGACCGCAACTGGAGTGTTGTATGCAATCTTGGTCTCCTAATTTGAGAAGGGACAATATTGCTATTGAGAAAGTGCAGCGTAGGTTCACCAGGTTAATTCCCGGGATGGCGGGACTGATGTAAGATGAAAGAATGGGTCGACTGGGCTGGTCTTCACTGGAATTTAGGATTAAACATATAAAATTCTTGGAGGACTGGACAGGGTTTATGCAGGAAAAATGTTCCCGATGTTGGGGGAGTCCAGAACCAGGGGTGACAGTTTAAGAATAAGGGGTAGGCCATTTAGGACTGAGATGGGAAATTTTTTTCACCCTGAGAGTTGCGAATCTGTGGAATTCTCTGCTACAGAAGGCAGTAGAGGCCAAATTCACTGAATGTTTTCAAGAGACAGTTCAATTTAGCTCTTAGGGCGATAGGAAACAAGGGATATGGAGAAAAAGCTGGAATTGGGTACTGATTTTGATTGATCAGCCATGATCATACTGAATCGAAGGGCCGAATGGCCTACTTTTGCACCTATTTTCTGTTATGTTAGACGCATTTACAATTCCCCCTGTCAAAAGAAGGAAAGTTGCTATGAGAATTATTCAGGAGTCAAAGAGTGTTTTATTGTCATATATCCCAAAACAGAACAATGAAATTCTTACTTGCAGCAGCACAACAGATATGTAAATATAGTACTGAGTTGACACCATAAAAATCAACTAAAAGAAATTAAATATGTAAAAAACGTACAAACAAAACATTATAGTGCAAAGACAAAGTTAACATAGAAACATAGAAAATAGGTGCAGGAGTAAGCCATTCGGCCCTTCGAGCCTGCACCGCCATTCAATATAATAATAATAATAAATGTTATTTATGGGCGCCTTTCAAGAGTCTCAAGGACACCTTACAAAAATTTAGCAAGTAGAGGAAAAACATGTAAGCGGAATGAAATAAATAGTAGAGACATGACTAGTACACAAATTAAAGACAGAATATGATCATGGCTGATCATCCAACTCAGTATCCTGTACCTGCCTTCTCTCCATACCCCCTGATCCCTTTAGCCACAAGGGCCACATCTAACTCCCTCTTAAATATAGCCAATGAACTGGCTTCTACTACATTCTGTGGCAGAGAATTCCAGAGATTCACCACTCTCTGTGCAAAAAATGTTTTTCTCATCTCGGTCCTAAAAGATTTCCCCTTTATTCTTAAACTGTGACACCTTGTTCTGGACTTCCCCAACATCGGGAACAATCTTCCTGCATCTAGCCTGTCCAACCCCTTAAGAATGGTGTAAGTTTCTATAAGATCCCCCCTCAATCTTCTAAATTATAGCGAGTACAAGCCTAGTCTATCCAGTCTTTCTTCATATGAAAGTCCTGACATCCCAGGAATCAGTCTGGTGAACCTTCTCTGTACTCACTCTATGGCAAGAATGTCCTTCCTCAGATTAGGAGACCAAAACTGTACGCAATACTCCAGGTGTGGTCTCATCAAGACCCTGTACAACTGCAGTAGAACCTCCCTGCTCTTATACTCAAATCCTTTTGCTATAAATGCTAACATACCATTCGCTTTCTTCACTGCCTGCTGCACCTGCATGCCTACTTTCACTGCCTGTTGCACCTGCATGCCTACTTTCAACACCCAAGTCTCGTTGCATCTCCCCTTTTCCTAATCGGCCACCATTCAGATAATAGTCTACTTTCCTGTTTTTGCCACCAAAGTGGATAACCTCACATTTATCCACATTATATTGCATCTGCCATGCATTTGTCCACTCACCCAGCCTATCCAAGTCACCTTGCAGCCTCCTAGCATCCTCCTCACAGCTAACACTGCCCCCCAGCTTCGTGTCATCCGCAAACTTGGAGATGTTGCATTCAATTCCCTCGTCCAAATCATTAATATATATTGTAAATAGCTGGGGTCCCAGCACTGAGCCTTGCGGTACCCCACTAGTCACTGCCTGCCATTCTGAAAAGGACCCGATTACTCCTACTCTTTGCTTCCTGTCCGCCAGCCAGTTCTCTATCCACATCAATACTGAACCCCCAATACCGTGTGCTTTAAGTTTGTATACTAATCTCTTATGTGGGACCTTATCGAAAGCCTTCTGAAAGTCCAGATATAACACATCCACTGGTTCTCCCTTAATGCTCCCAGGTTCCTCGTGCAATCAAGGCAGTTCGGAGTAGTTTGTCGTCTGTAATTCTGATATTTTGCTCACAAATTAACCTACCTTGGCCATTATACCAAAATCAGTCTGTTAATTTATTGCATGAAAATAAAGATAATTAACAAACTCCTTTCTTCACAGAATATATGCAAAGACATTGTACATGCACACATAGAGCCATAGGGTGAAACTTGCCACACCGGCCAACATGTCCCAGCTACACTCGTCCCACATGCCCACGTTTGGTCCATATCCTTCCAAACTGTTTCTTAAATGTTGAGATAGTCCCTGCCATAACTACCTCCTCTGGCATTTGTTCCATACACCCATCACCCTTTGTGTGAAAAAGTTACCCCTCAGATTCCTATGAAATCTTTTCCCTTTCACCTTAAACCTATGTCCTCTGGTCCTCGATTCGCCTACTCTGAACCAGAGACTCTGTGCATCTCCGATTGATTTCTCTCATGGTTTTATACACAATAATATACACACTAATATACATATTAGACACAATGTTGTTTCTCTACATGGCTCGGTTAGTGGGATATAGTTGCAAGATCTAAAGCTCACTGGGAAGGTGACCAATACTTGAAGCTGTCCGTGATCTGAAAATTCCATGAGAAGACAAGGGTTTTTATGGCTTGAACCTGTCAGCTTCTGACTCAGAGGCAGAAATGTAATTACTCAGCTAAGAGTGATGTATTTGATGAGGTGCACAATGGGGGAAAGACCTGCTCAGTCCCAGCCAATCTCTGCTGGAGCAAAAACTGAGGTAATATAATTAGCAATGGTTACACAGGAACCCATGTTTCTGATCCAAATCGAGTGAAGAATCAGCCAGTAAGATGACCATAGAGACAAAATAGACTCTCAGAAAAGATGCTCAGCTCCTACAGGCTGTCCCTTGGTAATGAACAAGTTCTGTTTTCACAGACGTCCTTAACTAGAAGTGTCCATAAATTGAATATTTATAACCCGGGGATAGGCTGCACTTAGTTTTGTGCAGGAAGTTTACCAGCTACCAACCTTTAACCAGATTTGTTGAAACCAGATTAGCTGGTCATTATTGCATTGCTGTTTTTTGCGTGCTGTTGCTGTGCAAATTGGCTGTTGGATTTCCTTCAAGACTGCACTGCAATATACTTCAATAATTGCTGAACTCTTAAAAGTCAGGGGATACATAGTGGAATTGCAATTAGTTAAATAAGAACTTGGTCCATATGATCATCCATGTGATCAAGCAGCAAGCCTTCAAAGTCTAACTAATTTGCTTTAACATCACTAAGGGAGAAGAAGCAGCTATTACAGAATAGAAGCAACTTTCAGCTGTTGATACAACATCATTTACATCTTCTAGTCCATCAGCAAAGGCAATGAACACCTATTATTACTGATAAATGAATATAAAATTCTTGTACTTAATTAGTTCAAACTACAAAATTACTTTTTTATTTCGAGTAAAACATTTGCACACTAGTCCAGATCTGCCCTGAAATGTAATTTTTCATGTAAACTAAACTATGGTAAGTATGTTATTGGTGTTTCTTCTTAAGAAATATGGTTCCAATCATGCAATTGCTGTATTTTGGTAAGTACAAACAGTAGCGGACTGGGTCTAAAAATATTGGTTGCCAGGAGACAAAGGGGGCCCACTTCATCAGGGGCCCACTTGATATAGGGTGCCCACTTGCCATCGGGCAAGCTGACACCCTGGCCAGTCCGCCACTGAGTACAAACAGCTACTGTATGTGGATAGGACTGTTGTCTCTAAGCCAGAAGTTTATGAGTTCAATTCCCTTTCCAAAGACTTGAGCAATTAGATTAGGATAACTTTCCATTGTAACACTAAGGGAAGGGTGCATCTTCAGCAGTTCCATCCTTTCATCAGGATATTAATCTGACCAGCGATCAGGTAAATATAAATAATTTCACTTCTCTATTTCTATAAGAGCCTGTGAGCTCTCCTGATTGCCAAATTTATCTCCCAACCCGAGTCACTACAACAGATCACCTCATGACTATCTTATTGTTATTTATAGAAATTTACCCTGCATAAATTGACTGCCAATATTCCTTCTTTGGACAGTGAGTATACTTCAAGAGTACTTTGTTGGTGAAGGAAACCGACATTTCATGAAAGTCACTATATGAATATGTTCTTTCTTTCTCCATGGCCCAACTATTTTCCATCGATATGGCATTGAAAGATTAGGTGCCTGCAGCTGTTTTGAATTCTTGCACAACATCATCAATCTTCCATACAGGTTCAAGAGCAGCATGATTAAAAGGTGACGGCTTAACAGAATTGGCTGCCACAACCATGTTCTTCTCAGCAACATTATGTCTGCTTCACACTCCACATGATGTGGCATCCCTTCTGCCCCCCTCACAACTACATATTATTCCATCAATGAAAACATTCTGATTGCCAGAAATGAACAAGTAGTTGAGCCCAGCATGGACGCTGCTCTAGGAAGGGGAAAAAGTTTCAATAGCACCTCATATTCCGCGTGCATTTTAAAGCCAATGGTATGACACTGATTTCCCCAATTTTAGATAACACCCTCTTTTCTGAGCCCCCAACCCTAGTGCATACCCTTTTCTCCCACCATCTCGCTCTAATTTACCCTTTCCTCGTTCCCTTCTACCTATATCCACCCCTCTGCCTTTAGATTTAACTTTTCTCTCTTTATCTGACATCCTTTCTTCTCTAGCCTTTGTCCACCCATCAGCCAATAAAACATCCCTATCACTTGCCAGGCTTTGTCCTGCCCCCAGCTCTTATCCAGTTTTCTTCCCCCGAGGTACACCAGTCATTAAAAGTAGGCATGCAGGTGCAGCAGGCAGTGAAGAAAGCGAATGGTATGTTAGCATTCATAGCAAAAGGATTTGAGTATAGGAGCAGGGAGGTTCTACTGCAGTTGTACAGGGTCTTGGTGAGACCACTACTGGAGTATTGTGTACAGTTTTGGTCTCATAATCTGAGGAAAGACATTCTTGCCATAGAGGGAGTACAGAGAAGGTTCACCAGACTGATTCCTGGGATGTCAGGACTTTCATATGAAGAAAGACTGGATAGACTCGACTTGTACTCGCTATAATTTAGAAGATTGAGGGGGGATCTTATAGAAACTTACACCATTCTTAAGGGGTTGGACAGGCTAGATGCAGGAAGATTGTTCCCGATGTTGGGGAAGTCCAGAACAAGGTGTCACAGTTTAAGGATAAAGGGGAAATCTTTTAGGACCGAGATGAGAAAAACATTTTTTACACAGAGAGTGGTGAATCTCTGGAATTCTCTGCCACAGAATGTAGTAGAGGCCAGTTCATTGGCTATATTTAAGAGGGAGTTAGATGTGGCCCTTGTGGCTAAAGGTATCAGGGGGTATGGAGAGAAGGCAGGTACAGGATACTGAGTTGGATGATCAGCCATGATCATATTGAATGGCGGTGCAGGCTCGAAGGGCCGAATGGCCTACTCCTGCACCTATTTTCTATGTTTATATGTCTGAAGAAGAGTTCTGATATAAAACGCCACCTTTGTCCTCTAGAGATGATGGCAGACCTGCTGAGTTAATCCAACACTTTGTGTTTTCATCAAAATGTTAGCATCTGCAGTTCCTTGAGTCATCAATCATTTATTCTATGTATCGCTGGCCTCAGTAGCTTTGATTTTAGTACACCCGCTTTGATTTAGTCAGTAGTCTACACCAACATTCCACTGCTTTGCACAAAATATCAGTTGACTAAGTGGGACAAGCTGTACAAGATCAAAATCAATAGTCATCCAAAGGATAAGGTCCATGCAGAGTTTGTAAAGGAAATTTGAGAAAAATCCCGAAAATCACTTACGCACAGATTTAGCATGATTCAATTCAGAGCAAATCAAAAAGAGCTGAGTTTTATTTTAACCACTCATGCTAAGCCATAAAAAAAAACATACACGCAATAAATTACAAGTTTTTAAATGAAACTGGAGAAAAACATGGTTTCAATTAGTAACATTTGCTGAGAGACATAAAAACACAACTTAGACAAAATCTGTGCAGGGTTAATTGCTCAATATTACAGTGGTTACTGGAATAATAAAATACCAGCTACTTCACTACAATTCCCGCAATAGTACAACAGTATTAGACTTCAGACAGGGTGATGGACAGACTTGTGTAGACGAAGTTCAAGTGCAATGTGATTTTGTAGGAACAATGTGGAGAGACAATAACCTAATACATGCTGTTGTAGAGCTGCAGAAACAATTTACATCTGTATAAAATATGGTGACATAACAATTGACATAGCATTTGAAAAAAACATATGTGATCCTGGGCATCAAAAATAAAAGCAGAGAATATAAGCGCCAGGAGTCACTATTGAAATATTAGTTTAATTACAATTCGAGCATTGTTCCCCAAAACAGATGTGGTCCTTTAGGAAGGATGTGAAAGCCTCCAAGTGGGTGCTGAAGGGATTTACAGGGAAGAGGGACTACAGTTACTGAGATAAACCACAAGCAGGAGGGCTAAAAAGAAATTTTACCCAAGTGCTCAAGATCATGGAGATGCTGAACCAATTATGTGATAAATCGTTTCCCTTGAAGGAAAGTTCAAGAACCAGAGATTGAAAATGTATCGAAACGGAACCAATGGAGACATGAACATTTTTGTTTTAACATAGTTATGATCTGGAATACATGCCTGAAAGGGTTTTTCCTGACTGGTTGCATCATCACCTGATACAACAATTCCAACGCACACCAACACAAGAAGCTGCAGACTGGAGGATTCAGCCCAGTCCATCATGGGCCCAGTGCACACCATCATCAAAAGCATCTATGTGCAATGTTGCCTCAAGATGGCAGCATCGATCACCATCTCAGTCATGCCCTCTTTTCACTGCTACCAGCAGCTGTTTCCTATAAACATCAGTTTCCTGAACCAATCTGCCCAACCCTAATCCTACAGACCATCTCTCGCACTTCTATGAACTTGTTTTCTAATTGTATTTTGCACCAATGTCCTGTTTTTGCAGTCTTTCTTTCACTATCTTGTAGAAATTGTGTGTAATTTATGTATGATTTGTGTTTTTGTGTGTTGTGCCTATGATACTGCTGCACCTGTACCTCACCATACTTGTGCATGTGACAATAAACTCGACTTGACGAGAAGCAGATGCAATTGAGACTTTCGGAAGGGAATAAGTTCTTAATAGAAAAGATTTGCAGGGCTACATGTAAAGAAAATGGAAGGGGACTGAATGATTTTACATAAAGCTGACAGAAACACAATGTACTGAATGGTTTAGGAAAGAACTGCAGATGTTGGTTTAAATCGAAGGTAGACACAAAATGCTGGAGTAACTCAGCGGGACAGGCAGCGTCTCTGGAGAGAAGGAATGGGTGACGTTTCGGGTTGAGACCCTTCTTCAGTCAGTTTCAGTTCAGACTTATTGCTGATTAAAATAAAAAAAGACAAAACTGCCCTTTAAGCTTCGGCTGATCACGTCACAATGAGGTGGGCGCCCGTTTCAAACACAGAATATTCCACGAGCTTCGAGTGATGTCAGGGCGAGGGCCGCATTTAAATTAACATTATGGTTTTTCCGACTCGGCCTTCTACCCGCGACACCCCGGCCGGGTTTTTACGCGGCCATCAAGGAGGCATTGAGACTGCAGCGGTGAGGCATCGCGGCAATGGCGGTGGGGTCCGGGCCTGTCAGGAGTTGAGCTCGGGTTGCCACTTCTTCTCCGCGCTCGCTGTGGGCCTGGGGCCGCTGGTGTGAGCCTGTCGGTTGGCCCGGCGGGAGTTGAGCTGGGGTTGCTGCTTCTTCTCCATGCTGGCTGCGGCCCCAGGCCCACAGGCAGCGCAGAGAAGCGGCAAGCTGAGTTCAAAAACTTGGCCAACACCCCACCCCCCGCCCCCTTCCCCCCGGGTTATTCACACCCCCCGGCCCCCTTCCCCCCCCCCCCGCTGCCTCAAAAGGCCGGCAACACCCCCCCCCCACCCGGGTTATTCACACACATCCCCCCCCCCCCGGCTGCCTCAAAAAGGCACCCAACATCATCAAAGATCCACACCATCCTGGCCACACATTCCTTTCACCATTGCCATCGGGAAGAAGGTACAGGAGCCTGAAAACTGTAATGTCCAGGTTCAGGAACAGCTTCTTCCCTACAGCCAAGCAAGCAAGAATTTAATTGTCCTATCTGGGACATATGACAATAAAATATTTGATTTGACCCCCGCCCCCCCTCCACACCCCCAACCCCCGCTCCCTCCCATCCCCGCCCCCGCCCCCCAACGTGGGGACGATTGATTGCCTCCATAAATTCCATAATTTTCCTTGTGCGGGGTGATTGATGCCAGGGGGCACCTGTCTCAGGGGTGAGCGCAGACGCCACACCCCCCAACCACCCCGCATTGGGGGACGGGGCTCAACGGGTCCCACTTGGTCTATATCTCTCTAAATCTCTCCTTGCCTCCCGTAGTCGCTATGGGTGAGTTGTGTAATATTGCGTTGGGGGACCAGGCCTCCCATGTGACAGGTACCCGACGGGTCCTAGTTGGTCTAGTATATATTAATGATTTAGATGAAGGGATTAAAGGTAACATTAGCAAATTTGCAGATGACACAAAGCTGGGTGGCAGTGTGAACTGTGAGGAGGATGCTATGAGGATGCAGGGTGACTTGGACAAGCTGGGTGAGTGGGCAGATGCATGGAAGATGCAATTTAATGTGGATAAATGTGAGGTTATCCACTGGTGGCAAAACCAGGAAGGTAGATTATTATCCAAATGGTGTCAAATTGGGAAAAGGGGAAGTACAACAGGATCTGTGGGTCCTTGTTCATTAGTCACTGAAAGTAAACATGCAGGTACAGCAGGCAGTGAAGAAAGCAAATGGCATGGTGGCATTCATAACAAGAGGAGTTGAGTATAGGACCAAAGAGGTCCAGACTTAAAAAAAAGGCAATGACACAACAGGAATCAGCAGGGAACCAGAAACTACAATGAAAGTCAATGGCCATCTACTGCGGACGAACACAGACACGGCCTCAGATTGTTTAAACATGGGGAGACCAGTGATTAGTGAGGCTACTAAGAATATCACAGTTCCTCACACAATGTAAGTGGGGCAGATCACAATCATGGTCTTTCATGCTGGCCATAAATTAAAAATGCAAATAACTACCGCAGATTGTACTCACCAGGCAACTCCATTGTGCCAAAAATGGTTGAGGATATTGAAGCCTAATTGGTCAAAAGCATTCAGTATCGCTGCAGTGCACCTATGCCCAGGCAAGCCCCTCAGGCAGTATGGTGATCTGTTCAGGAACTCTTAAAATATCGAAAAACAAAGGTGCACAGTGGCCACAGTAGAGCTAAATGTACTGGAACAAAATGTACGCACTAAAAAAGGGAGCAGAGTGGTGCAGCTGGTAGAGTTGCTACCTCACACCATCAGAAACCTGGGTTCAATCCTGATCTCCAGCGCTGAACTCCTGATCTCCAGTGAAGTTTGAATGTTTTTGTGGTTGCGTGCATTTTCCTCAGCTGCTCCTGTTTCCTTCTATATCCCAAAGACGTAGGAGTCAGCAGGCCAACTGAATGCTGTAAATTAACCCGAGTGTGTAGGCGAGTGGTAGAGTTTGGGGTAAGTTGATGGGAATGTGGGGAGATAAAAGCAAAATAGGATGAGATTAAATGTACGGTTGATGGTCAGCACAGACTCGATGGGCTGAACGGCCTATTTCAATCAATCAATCAATCAATCAACCTTTATTGTCATCTTGCAAGCAACAGTTGTACAGTGCAAAATGAAAAGAAGTTTCCCAGGAAATAGCGGAGCATCGCACATGAAATTTAAAACATTTCACACATAATAACACTAAAAACAATCCAGTCCCTGATGGAACAGTATAAATAGTTAAAAGCAGGTAAAACACAACGTTAAAATACAATAAACCAATCATAAAATGTCCGGGGCAGCTGATTT
Source organism: Amblyraja radiata (assembly GCF_010909765.2). Classification (NCBI taxonomy): domain Eukaryota; kingdom Metazoa; phylum Chordata; class Chondrichthyes; order Rajiformes; family Rajidae; genus Amblyraja; species Amblyraja radiata. Next base: position 49,837,599 of record NC_045962.1, on the reverse strand, counting down.
GAGTGGCCAGTGCCAGTTATTAAAGTGGCCAGTGCCAGTTATTAAAGTGTCCGTGCCAGCCGCAGAATCAAGTGACTGTGAGTACAGAGTGACTGTTTAGCAGCCTCACAGCCTGTGGTAGGAAGCTGTTTAGCAGTCTTGTAGTCCGGGCTTTGATGCTTCGATATCTCTTGCCTGATGGCAGGAGATCCAGGTGTATGTGGAGGGGGTGCAGTTTGTCCTTAGCAATTCTCTGAGCTTTTTTCAGACAGCGGCTCTGGAACAGTTCTTGTACCGAGGGTAGGGAGACGCCAATGATCCTCTCTGCTCCCCTCACTACCTTCTGCAGAGCCTTCCTGTCCGAGCAGTTGCAGGTGGAATACCATGTATTTATGCAGTACGTGAGTACAGACTCCACCATACCTCTGTAGAAAGTCCTGAGGATGTTGGTGGGGAGTGAGGCCTGTTTTAGTTTCCTCAGGAAGTGCAGTCGCTGATGGGCCCGTTTGACGGTCCCAGTGGTGTTCCTGGACCACTTGAGGCCGTCTGTAATTTGCACACCGAGGAACTTTATGCTCTCCACTGTGGTGCCACTGATGTTGAGGGGTGTATGCTTTGGCTGCGCCCTCCTGAAGTCGACAACCATCTCCTTCGTTTTGTCGACATTTAATTCTAGATTATTTTTGCCGCACCAGTCCACTAGTACTCCCTCCCTGTACATTGATTCGTCATCTCCGCTGATGAGTCCCACCACTGTTGTGTCATCTGCGAATTTTATGATCTTATTGTCCCTGAATCTGGCAGCACAGTCATGTGTGAGCAATGTGAACAACAGCGGGCTGAGCACACAGCCTTGAGGGGAGCCGGTGCTCAGCGTGATCGAGCCTGAAGTGTTCTTGCCAACACGGACTGACTGCGGTCTCTGTCAGAAAGTCCAAGATCCAGTGACACAGGGTGGTGTTGAGGCCCAGCAGGGTTAGTTTCTCCACAAGTCTCTGTGGGATGATGGTGTTAAACGCTGAGTTGAAGACAATGTACAGGATTCTGGCGTATGTGTTTTTGTTTTCCAGATGCGTGAGTACTGTGTGCAGCGTGGTAGAGATGGCATCCTCTGTAGAACGGTTGGGGCGATAGGCAAACTGGAGGGGGTCTAATGATGAGGGGAGGCTGGCAGTAATGTGGGGTTTCACCAGGCGTTCAAAACACTTCATTATTATTGGGGTCAGGGCGACAGGGCGGTAGTCATTTAGGCAGGCAACCACTGGTTTCTTCGCTATGGGGATTATCGTGGAAGTTTTGAGGCATGTGGGGACAATGGCTTGACTAAGGGAGATGTTAAAGATGTCTGTTAGCACATCTGCTAACTCCTCAGCACATTCCTTGAGCACACGTCCTGGGATGTTGTCGGGTCCGACTGCTTTCCACGGGTTGACCTTAGACAGGATTCTCCGTGTGTCCATTGAGTCTATGGTAAGGACTGGCTGGTCGGTTTGTAAGCAGGGGCTGGCTCTCCCCTTGGGTGTTCTGTGCTATAGAGCAGAGAACATCCAGGCAGGAGTTGGGAAACAGAGGCAGGTGGGTGATAATTGAAAGCAGACAAAGGAAAAAAGGCATTGAAGTCAGGTGAGGTCGTGGGGAGGATGGTGGAAGCAAAGATTGTGGGACGATAAACAGGGCCACAAAGCCTACCAGTGCTGGAATCCGTTAAGTAAGGAAGTCTGCCATTAGGGGGAGATGAAGGGCAGAGTGGAGGGGATACGGTGGGTGAAATATGTGGTAAGTGGACGGAACCAGAAGGGGAAAGGGGGTGAAAATTAGTGATGACCGGCGTAATTCAATGCTTTCAGTCTAAGGAAGAGACTTGACCCAAAACCTTCCCATCCATGTTCCCCAGAGATGCTGCCTAACTTGCTGTTACTCCAGCACTTTGTGTCTTTTTTTGAAAACTAGCATCTGGAGTTCCTTGTTTCTACCTCAGATTCAATGCTTAAGCAGATAAGCGACAGGTCCTTTCCTGGGTTCCATAATGCTGTTCATCAACAGATACGTCATTCTGAAGCCACCTCAGAAAGATCCCTGTTCCTCCAGAGATGCAGAGCACTCCTCCCTAATCCTGCATTAGCCAGAAACTCTGCTGTTACATGCATTCTCTATCCAACTACCATAAAACATGTGGCATTGTGCTAATGACTGCAGTTCAAACAGCAACTCACTTGAATAATGTTAATAATGCAAACAATTAAGAAACCAGATATTCTTGGCTCTTGGTTGAGGAATTTAGTCCTGCTTTCCTGTTCCTCGCCCACTCCACTGATGTGCAGAGGGATCTGGAGTCTGAGCTCATTGCCCACTGAAGGTGGCAACACAAGTAGGCAGGGCGACCAGAACTGTACAAAAGCACTACATAGAATGACATGAAAAACTCAAGGGTTTATGGACCTCACCAGACTGGCCGAGAAGCTACTGGAATTAGGGCTCAACACCCCTCTGTGTGCCCTGGACCCTGGACTTTCTCACCACCAGGCCCCAGGTAGTCAAAATGGGAGGGAATACATCAAAGTCCCTCACCCTGAGCACAGGATCGCCCCAGGGTTGCGTCCTCAGCCCCCTATTGTACTCCCTGTACACACATGACTGTGTGGCTAGGTTCAGCTCCAACTCAATAATCAAGTTTGCTGATGACACTGTGGTGGTGGGCCTGATCTCAGACAACGATGAGAATGCCTACCAGGAGGTGGCGGCTGATCTGGCACTCTGGTGTCAGGACAACAGCCTCCTCTTGAACATTAAAAAAACTAAAGAGCTGATCGTTGACTTTAGGAGGGCACATCATCCGAGGACGTACACACCATTGAGGATAAATGGGGATACTGTGGATAGGGTGAGCTGCTTTAAATACCTGGGAGTCCACATCTCTGAGGATATGACATGGACATCACACGCCGCAGCACTGGTGAGTAAGGCAAGGCAGCGCCTTTACCACCTCAGGCAATTGAGGAAATTCAGAGTGTCTCAGAGGATCCTCCAGTGCTTCTACTCAGCGACTGTGGAAAGCATCTTGTCCGGAAATATTACAATCTGGTTTGGGAATTGCTCTGCCCAGGACAAGAAGGCTCTGCAGAGAGTAGTGCGTTCGGCCGAACGCACTATGGGAACTTCACTCGCCCCCCTGCAGGAACTATACATCAGGAGGTGCAACTCCAGAGCCAATAAAATCATGGGAGACCCCTTCCACCCCTGCAACGGACTGTTCAAGCTGCTACGGTCAGGCAAACGCCTCCGTTGCCATGCTGTGAGAACGGAGAGGTTGAGAAGAAGCTTCTTCCCAGAGGCCATTAGGATTGTAAACTCCTATCTCACCAGGGACTAACTTTACTGTACCACTCTACTGTTTTTTTTTTTAAATCGTTTTTTTCCCCTTTTTCCTTCCGCCCACAATATTTAATATGAAAAAGAACATGTGATTCTGTTACATTCTGTTTGTAGTTTGTTTGGTTGTTTGTTTGTTTGTCTTTTTGCTCAAAGTCCGCGAGCATTGCCACTTTTCATTTCACTGCACATGTCGTATGTGTATGTGACGAATAAACTTGACTTGACTTGATTTAGCAAGTGCATTAATCATTCATTTGTTTTATGTGCTCTTGGCATAAAATAATGTTTGTCTTTTCCTGTTTTCTTTGAGTGAATGTTACCTTTGAATGATATGCTCAATTTGTGTACCTCCATTGATTAAACTGCTTCTGTCATGTGTTTATGTAAAAGTTGATTAAAAATATGAATCCTTCTCTCCCAAAAGGCCTTGAATCTCCTAGGAAACAGGGTGGAGATTGAGTGATTCAGTACATCTCAGAGTTTAATCTCTCCCCAGATTTTGGCTAATGATAGCGTGGTGAATACAGATATATTGCAGGTGCAGGTATCAACTATCACATTGAAGTGTCAGGTATCCTTTATTTCAGTGTAGGGAATATTATGCTATTTAATCTCGTAAAGATGACAGATGGGGCATGCAACTCTGAAGAATCATATCTTATTATGTCTTTAAATGACATCAAGGTCTCGGAAGAGGGTATCAGGGTTCTTTAAGGTGTATGGGAGGTGGGAAAGAAAGAGCTTCAATTACTTCCTTTATCCATGTGAACATTAGAGCCCTTATGTTTTTCTATGGCTGTGGTAAAATGTGCATTTAAAGATAAGTGTGTTTAAGCCTTCAAATACACCCTTTTTGTGACCCTATAGAAAGGAAGCTAGACCACAAGGCTGCCTTTCAAAATACTCTTTGCCACTTAATGGCAAAAACAGTGGCACACATTAAGGATTTCCTTCTATTGAAGACAATCATGCACCACTGATAGCTCTTGGTTGTATTACTAACATATTCTATCAACAACCACAGAATGCTTTCCTCGAAGCCTTCACATTGTGTCACTGAAACAGTTTTGATTCATTGATAGATGCATAACAAAGGGTCATTTAACACATATGCTAGTTCCCAGATTAGCCTCTTTCGTAATGGCTTGTAGATCGTTCTTAAAAATGCTCATGTTCAATTATTGTTGGAGGGTTGGTTGTGCAGTTCAATTTTTGTGTTTATTCTTTGACCTTCTTATATAACTTGAAGTTCTGCTGGTTTCCACATCCTTCCCCAGGGATAGGGCAATACGCATTGATGATCCAGAGTGGAGTGTACCTGAACATTACATGAGGAATTACACATCAGCAACCTCTATGCCTTCAGTTATGAAGACATTGTCTGCCTATGACAGAGTAACCAGGCTGGAGATGTAACCGGTCATTGCTCATGCCCCCCTTGTCTCTCTCGAAGCATATTGATGGATCATGGAACCATTACCATGACCACTAGACACTATTGTTGGGGCACAGAAATACACTCTGATCCCCCCCCCATTCCAAATTTTTCTCTGCCTGTGACATTGACTTGCTGGGAAGGCTCCATCTTCAGACAAGAAACAGATGCCATCTGTTATCTCTTTTCCCCTGCTTATCTTGTTATACAAGACTCCATGGCTTTTGGGTGGTGCTTTTTGTGATTTATTCTTATTCGCCGCCTGTTTGTTCCTCTACAGCCTCCATTTCCATTGAATTCATCTTCTGGGAAGAAGCCAGAAGCAGTCAGTTGGTGCTTGGCAGCTTGAGGTGGTCAGACTTTCCTTGTCTCACCCTCAGCTGGAGCCTCAGTAGGGGTAGGGAAGGAGTTATTTCTGGAGCACTGCTGCCAGTTCCCCTGCTTATTGCCCTTACAGATTTACAAGTGCTTGGGGCAAGCCGTACAGAGGTGTTCTGCTTTCCAACACCGACTCAGCATGGTCTGCTTTCTGCATGCAACTGTTAGAGGAATAAATTGCATGGAGATGCCTCATATCCATGCACACTATAGCTATGGCACAATCTAGGTTGTTTTGCAGACGTCACCCAAACCCCATTCCCTCCGAATGCAAGATTAATATCATTTGTCAAAAAATAAATGGCGCAGAGAAAAACAATTCAATAACCACTGAAGTTTCAATATAGTATTATTTATGTATCAAAAATGCAAATGTAGTAATTGTGCAACATATCAACAAATAAGATCTAAAGTATCAGCACATCATTAAACCAATAATGTTCTTGGGATGAAAGTAAATTGTGCTTGAGGCACCAGATTTCAACAAGATAACAGTCAGGCTCAATGTATTGTGCTCTATTCCAGGAAAAAACTTTTCTAGTCTCACCCAAAGGAGAATACACGAATCACAATGAAGAGTCATTATTGCTTGTCAAAATCAAAAAGGTATTGTATGCTAGTGTAACTTGCTCCTCAATGCTGGGGATATTGGTCGGAGAAAGAACACTGTTGGTTTTCCTATCCTACCCTGAATTACGGAGCATTTTGCAAGCAGATTTGATTGCTGGTAATTTTCCAGTGCCTTGAGTTGCCCACCATAGGTAGTCTACATTCCAGACGTATAAGGAAGGTATGGATCACCACTGCCCGTTGCACCATGAACGACATCTCTGGCAGCCATCTGCATCAATAGAGTGCTCCATGATGTGGAAATTGATCCACATTTTCAGGGTTGAGCGTGAAGCCCACCATCTCACCTGCTCTTTAGTGAATGAATAATGTATTACTCTGCCAGCATACACACAATATCTGCAAACTGCAGCTTCAGATGAGGCGTAAAAGACTGCAGATGCTGGAATGTGTCGTAAAAAAGAGAGCAGTTGGATGAATTCAGCTGTTCAAACAGCAATTGTAGGAAATGGACAGTGGCATTTTTAGTCAAGGCTCCTCATCTAGACTACAGTCCTGACGAAGTCTCAACTCGAAACGTCGAAGGGTGAGGTGAACTTGGTTCTGCAGTGTAGTTGTTGTAGGCTGAACATTTTTTCAGTAGTTTTGTAGATACTCTCCATGCCTGTGGGAAGTTTATTGGAGATAAGAAGCAACATTGTTGTGAGAAAAGTGTTAGGGCAAGTTTTGCCACCTCGTTTGACCAGGTCTTCACCAAGATCAACTAAGTTATAGACAAGATGGTTACACCATGATGCCATATGCAAAAGGGAAATGAGTTTCTGTGGGCAGCCAAATTCGAGGATGGGCTTCCATTGACCTTCCCAACTGATGGATACAAAAGCCATAGTGAAAAAGCAAAGATATGCTCCCTCAGCTCATGTGGCAAAGATTCCCGGCAGCCAGGAGATCTCTTGAGTTCAACATTCTTGAAGACAGTCACAATGCCAGTTCCTCAGAGGCCCCCATGTAAATAAAAGGAGAACAACTGAAAAAAGTCAGTGGATCAGGCAGCATCTGTAGAGGGAAATAGACAGTCGACGTTTAGGTGTATCACCCCCTTTTCAAAGGTAGAGAATGAGACTATGGATTTGTGACTGAAGCTTTATCTGCCACATTTTATACTTTAGGATTTTTTGAATTTTCTCCTATTGAAGCTTTTTTAATATATATATATATATATACACACTGTGCATTGGAAAATCGCCTTGTCAGTCATGAGCGGCACTTAGGTAGACTCAAAAAGGTTGTTCACTCAGTGCTAACTTCAAAAGCAAAGTCAGTTTAGGAGAGCTGCCCACCACTCTGCTCCAGACGACCACACCTCTGTTCTCTAAGGTGGGACCAGATGACCTTGAAAGTACTGAATAGTCTACAGCCACAATGACTATCATTGAGTTGTTGAACCACCAACCTTAAGTCATTGAAGATAGGCACAAAATGCTGGAGTGCCTCAGCAGGACAGGCTGGAGAGAAGGAATGGGTGACGTTCTACATTTCCTTGATCATCCCCTTTGATCTGCGTTTTCACACCTTACCCTTCCATCTCTGTGTCTCCCTTTCCCCGACTTAATCTGAAGGGTCCCGACCCGAAAAGTCACCCATTCCTTCTCTCCAGAGATGCTGCACGTCCCGCTGAGTTATTACAACATTTTGATTCTATCTTCAGTGTAAGCAGCATTTGTAGTTCATTCCTACACATAACCTTAAGTCATTGTTTTTCCTTGGCTGTACCTCAGTCTTCAGATCGTGGAAGAGCCCTTACTTATTCTTTGAGGAATTTGGGAAATTACGGTATATTTGCCTTGTATTTGCTGTCAGCTGGCTTTTACCAAACCAGTTTCTACAGTGAACTTAATTTTAAAATAATAACAGGGAAAAGTGTGACCGATGGGTGGTTTAAACCAGAATTTGAAGCATTCACCTCAATAGGAGGTGCTGTTCTTCTAGCTTGCACCCAGTGGAGGAGGCAGAGGACAGTCAGTCAGTATAGAAATGGGAATTAAAATGTTGGCTTCAAAGTGATCCATCAGACATACAGTATCTTCCCCTCCCCATCCCTTTCTGCTTTCCGCAGAGTAGTTTCTCTGCAGTTCAGTGTTTCCTTCATCCCTCCTTTTCCGTGCAACCACAGGAGGTATAACAGCATCCATGCACCTGCTCCCTCTCCCCATTCAGAGACCTCAAAAGCCCTTGAGACAGAGGTTTGCATGCACATCCTTCAACCTATTAGTCACGTGAAAAAAAGGGAGTTTGGTTCAAGCTACCTAAATGGAATATGTCACTTCTGTCGTTCTTCCAGTTTGCATGTGACAACACTCTGACAAAGGAGGCGGCTCAGGACAGAAAAATCAGAAGGGGAAGAGAGTTAAAATTGTCAGAAACCAGGAAATGCAACAGGCCTTGATGGAACGAGCGCATGTTCCACAAAATAGCCTAATCTACACTTGGTCTCCCCACTGTAAAATGAGAAGCACTGAATGCAGCAGACAGTGGGAGGTGCATGTGAACCTCTGTCTCACCTGGAAGGGCTGTTGAGGTCCCTGTGTGTAGATACTGATGTGTAGGAAGGGGTGTTACAACTCCTGCTGTTGGGGGATGATGCCTACGTATGTTTGGAACTAGGACTGTTCAACGTTACCAGCAGAAAGGCGCTCATAACTGGTGCCTATGTGAGGGGCCCATGGCATGTTTAACTTGAAGAAAATTCAGAAAGTGGCTGTACAGTGCTGCAGCAGTAGAGCTGCAGCCTCAACGACAGAGACCTGGATTAAATTCTGACTACAGGTGCTGTCTATGCGGAGTTTGCATGCTCTCCCTTTGACCGCGTGGTTTTGGTCCAGGGCTTCAGTTTCCTCCCACATTTCAAAGACATGCAGATTTGTAGGTTAATGGGCTTCTGTAAATTGCCTCTAGTGTGTAGGATGCAAAAGTGGAATAACATTGATCTAGTGTGCAGGTGATCAATGGTCGGCGTGGACTCAATGGACCGAAGGGCCCGTTTCCAAACAGTATCTCTCAACTAAAGTGGGACGAGTCAATAGGAAAAGTTCTTATAGGTGAGGTTCAAGATCCACCAGGCAGAAGTGTTCCTTGAACAGAGACCTGATCAGTTCCCATTACTAAATGTTAGTAAACAGCGGTTCACATGGGTCTCTTCAAACCTTGTCTATTGCATTGTTTTTTTCTGATGTGGTTTCCTTTACATCAGCAAGAACAAGCATAGATGCGGCAAACATTGTGCTGAATAATTGCACTGTGTCCACCAAGGCCTGCTGGATCTCCTGGTTGCTTACCAATTTAACCTCACTTCGCATCCCCAGACCGACCTTTCTGTCCTGGGCCTTCTCAATTGGCAGTGAGGCTACACCACATGCAAAATGAAGGAACTCCCCACATTCCACTTGAGTAGCTTAGACCCAATGGTATAAAAAAATCAATTTTAAGTAGTACTACCACCCCCCCTCCCTCATTCCCTCTCTATTTCCAGTGCCAATAATATCCTTGTAAAATTCACTTTCATATGCCTTTACAGCTGTCACAATACTTCATGTAATTTATTATGCAGAGCATTATGAACAAAGTTTAAGGCAAGACCAACATTTTTAAAATAATGTTAGATTTTGTTAATGATAGATAGGGGAATATAGAACATACATGGGTGTTTTGAGTTGAGATACAGTACAGCTCAGCGTCAGTCTATTCAATGGTAGAAATTAGGTCTGGAAGTTAGATGACCTGCCTAAGAACTGTTGGAAACCCTTCAGGCTGTCATATTCTATTTAGAGTTCCTAACTAATGGTGACTGGTCTAACACATCCAAACCATTTAAGTTTCTCAAAAATTACCGATTTTAGCTCAGCTTCAGTACAAAACGAAACACAAGAATCCCATAGCCAATCATCTAATTGTCATTATCAGAAGCAATCTGCCAGCATCACAATCCATTTCTTCTTTTCATGAAACAGGATTGTCAAAACCTAAACCAATTACATAATTATAGATTGTGGACTGCTCAACACTTGGAATTGGATAGAGAAGAACTCATTATTTCTATCTGGAACTATAAGAAGTCGACTTGTAGTCATGCTTTCTCAATTTCTTCAATAGACCTCAAGGTGAATACAAGTCTCAGAATACAGTATACCAAACATAAATAGGTTCCACTCATTCAACCACTATAGTTCTGTGACATTATAAACTACAGTAAATATAGAGAGCAAAAGATATCAACAATCCAAAAACATATGGCACTCCCTTAAATCTTAATTAACAATAACATCCTACAATTATTATTCTGTGTAAAGAAAAGCTTTATTGCAGTAAAGCTGCTGATTTGTTTCACTAATCTACTGTTATGAATCTGCGCATACAAGCTGCAACTGTTACTGCCTTCCAAATGTTCTAATTATTGGCACCATTGAATCAGAGTTGTAAACTGGGGTCAATCTAGTTTTGGACACTGGAATTCCCAAGCTGACTGCCTGATAGTTCAGTTTCGGAAAAGCAAGCCTCTGGCACGTTTCATTATTTTTCAACTGCTCAGCCAAATAAGTGTAAGTGTTGCCCGTGTGGCCTCTGAGAACAAAGAGAGTGAAAGCTTTAAATAATAGCACTGACACAAAATAAATATTGTGATATTTTGCTCCAGTAAAGACACAGATGTCACTGTGTCACAGATGTTGAAAAAATGAGAATCGGGCAGAACATTGTTCCTTCCATTCTGATCAAATGTGTCCGAGGCCCATCTTTAGAACATCATAAAGCACCTGTTGTTATAGAAATATTTCCTTTATCCAAGGAATGAGCATCTTGCTCTTATGAAGTTGAGAGGATAAGCAGATATACATAGATTTTCATGACTGGTCAAAAGACAAGGGAGATGGAGAGTGATGAATTATGAAAGCTAGTACTGTATGGCAGAGGCCCATGTGAAATACATACACAAATACAGAACAAGTAGCCAATTTCAATGTTATAAATTACCTGTAATTCTGTACAGCTTGTGCTGGAGTCAGATTGGGGATTGTAGAGTGGTCCCAATCATATCAGTCGCTGAAGTCCACTGTCTGGAAGCTATTCCAACAGACATTGTGGTGGTATACTTACTGTATTTGTTTTTAAAGTCTTGCACCTCCACAATCACAGTATTATGCAAATCGATTGTTCCATCTTTCTACCAACAGACTACTCTGCTGGAAAGAATTGTGCTATTAAATGACTACAGCATAACAGTAAGTGGATGAAACATACAAGATATTTGGAATTTGTTGCTATTTATGTTAAGGAATCATCAAAAGAAAGTAAAACAATATACTTTGCTGCGGAGTAGACGAAGTGACAGTAGGACATACTTTGCAGTGAATGAGATTGAGTACAATCGCAATTTTCACTATTATCCATTGAAATAACTTTATTAAATAATCAGGCAAGCATTTTGTTACTTCTAGGAAGAAGTGGGAAAAAGAATTAAAGCAATTAATAAAAGTCAGGATATGGCCTTAATTTAAGACCCATCATTTAATGACCCATTCCCAATTCCCGTGAGAAGGCAGTGGAGATTCGTCTTCTTGAACTGCTGCAATTCCTCTGATGAAAGCACTCCCATTGTCCTGTCAGTGTAGGATTTCCAGGAGTGTGACTCAGTAAAGGAACAGCATTATATTTATAAGAGAAAATGGCGGGCAACTAGGAACGGAACCTGCAGTGATTGTATTCTCATATGCCTGCTCCCCCTTGGTAGAACTCTGTTGGAGTGATCTAGAGTAACTAGAGTGCATTTATAGATTGTATATTTGCAGTCACTATGTACAATTGGTAAAGGGAAATAATGCTTAGATTGGTGCCAATTAAAGGGGCTGCTATAGCCTGGGTGATGTCATGCTTCTTCAACACTCATACTCAAAAGAGCATTGGTATTGGTACCAAGTTATTATTGTCACATATATTAAGATACACTGAAAAGATTTGCTTTGCATGCTATCCAGGTAAATCATACTATACATGAATACATCAGGTTGCGCAAAATCAAAAATAAACAGTGTAGAACACAGTGTACAGATGCAGAGAAAGTACTGATAAAGTGCAAGAGCTGCAACGAGGTAGATTGGAAGATTGGGAATTCATCCTTAGCATACAAGAGTTCAAGAGTCTGAAAAAGCAGGGAAGAAGCTGTTCTTGAATCTGGTGGTAAACACTTTCAAGCTTTTGTATCTTCTGCCCGATGGGAGAGGGGAGAAGAGAAAATGACGGGTTTAAATGGTCACATTAGCTGCCTTCCAGAGGCAGCACAAAGTATAGTTGGAGTCTATGGGAGGTGGGGTGGTGGAATACAGAGGGGAAAACAGAGGCTTGTTTATGTGATGAACAGGGCTGCAGATTCACAACAGTCTATAATTCTTTGAAGTCTTGAGCACAGCCATTGCATATCAAGCTGTGATGCATCCAATTACAATGCTTTCTACGATGCTTCTAGTGAAATTGGCAAGAATAATTGGAGGCCTGCCGAGTATCCTTGGCCTTCTGAGGAAAGAGGGGCATTGGTGTGCTTTCTTGTCCAAAGTATCAATGTACTTGAATTGTTGGTGATATTTACAGCTCGGAAATTGACGCTCTCAATCATCTCCACTTTAGCACCATCGATCCACTCCAGGGAGTTTACTCCACCCCCTTTCCTGAAGTCGATGACCAGCTCTTTCATTTTGCTGACGTTGAGGGAGTGATTGCTGTATTGACACCAAGTTACTAAGCTCTCTCTCTCTCTCTCTCTCTCTCCTTGCTGTGCTCTGTCTGGTCATTTTCTGGGATCAGGCACACTATAGTGGTGTCATTTGCAAAGTTGAGTTTGAGGAGTATTAGGCTACACAGCCATGAGTGTATACAAAGGGGCTGAGAACACAGCTTGATGGGGCAGGGGTGTTGAAAATTATCGTAGAGGATGTTTTGTTATCTGTCCTTGTTAATTGTAGTCTATCGGTCAAGAATTCAAGGATCCAGTTGCCAAAATGGGTGCTGAGTCTGAGGTCCAAGCGTTTGGTTGGAATTATGGTGTTAAAGGCAGATCAAGAGTAGAGAGTATTACATCTCACCCCAATTTGTGCCTCGAAGATTGTGAAAATAATTTGCTTGCTACCAGATACAAGTCGCCTCCTGCTCGTGTAGTTGGAAGATTTTAGTTCTGATCCAGCGGAGTTTCTGGTCAATAGCAACTTCAGGATATCAAATGCAAGAGCTCAATAATGCAACTGCTTATCAAGCCGAGATGGTTAGAGCCTCTCCTGTTGGAAATGGTCATTGCCTGGTATTTGTGTGGCATGAAGATAATTTGCCCGAATATTGTCTAGGTCTTGTTACGATTATGAAGCAGAGCAGTCTTTTCATTCCAGAGCATGACATTCACCAAACATGTCAAAACGCGTGCATGATGCACACACAGTACCCATCTCTAATGGAAGGCAAATATACCTCCATCATCAGATTTCTCTGCTGGTGGGAAATAAAGTAGTTGAAATGGCATTGGTGCTTTGAAGGGACATTCCCCAGATATTTGCTGCTTCCGTTTGCTGTTTACGTGTTCTTTAATTTTTTTGTCTAAAAGCTTCTTGCACTAGCGCAGTTTTCCTCTACGAATAAATCCATCTCAGAAACCATCAGCATGCTGTAACTTTTTGTGCAAATGCTGGATGGGGACAGGTGCATGCAATTATCACCTGGTAAATGACATTGCTGCAAATTTTAAACCATGCTGCACTCATTTCTACAACATACTGTGCAACCTTAACAGGCAAAGAAAATGTGCTGAAGGCTTTCTACACGAGGAACAAAATTCAGCTTGTTCCTGCATTCAGAGATTAATCAAATGGCTAAAACAGAGTTTCATCACTGTCCCCGGGACTAAGCAGTGATATCCCACAGAAATACAACCTTTTCCAATTACAGCAATATTTAGGAGAAACAAAACTCATGTTACCAAGTGTCTTTTGCAGCAGTTATTTTTTACCTCTTCAGTTATTCCTTCAAAGCAAGTTCAAACTATTTGCATCCGAAATGGGAAACAGAACATCACTTCAGGAATGGGAGCCACTCAATAGTCCTGGTGAAATTTTAACAGCAGGCCAAATAAGTTCTAACACCAAAGAAAACAGGATGATCCTTAACATTATCCTTGAATACGAATAGCAAGAAACAAACTGCATTGTGCAAAGAACAGTTAAATACCGCCGACAATCCCCAGACATTTGAAGCGCTTTCCAATCACAGTCCAAGGGATTTTCGCACAGTTTGCTGGGCAATTTTGCAGAACTGCACCCGGTCATCTCGCCACATCTTCGAGGCATCCACATTGGCCCCACTTTCATCGTTAGGCTCTATGGAAAGAATGTCAAAAGGAATGTGAATAGTGAATACAATTATAGTAAAACTACACAGTATAAAAAAATTTATAACAATTATAATATAATTAAAAAATAAAATAATAGCTGGATTCACACCCGTCTCATCATCTCTGGCATTTGTTCAATAATCTGCCCATCAAATAACCTGTGTTCACCTACAGTGCCCTCCACAATGTTTGGGACAAAGACCGATCATTTCTTTATTTGTGTCTGTACTCTACAATTTGAGATTTGTAATTAAAAAAATGACGTGGTTAAAGTGCACATTGTCAGATTTTAATAAAGGCCATTTTTCTACATTTTGGTTTCACCATGTAGAAATTACAGCAGTGTGTATACATAGTTCCGTTATTTCAGGGCACCATAATGTTTGGGACACAGCAATGTCATGTAAATTAAAGTATTCATGTTTAGTATTTTGTTGCATATTTTTTGCATGCAATGACTGAAGTCTGTGATTCATGGACATCACCAGTTGCTGGGAGTCTTCTCTGGTGATGCTCTGCCAAGCCTGTGTTGCAACCATCTTTAGCTTATGCTTGTTTTGGGGGCTAATCCCCTTCAGTTTTCTCTTCAGCATATAAAAGGCATGCTCAATTGGGTTCAGATTCGGTGACTGACTTGGCCACTCTTATTGACCATTTTTTTAGCTTTGAAAAACACCTTTGTTGCTTCAGCAGTATGTTTGGGATCATTGTCTTGCTGTAGAATGAACTGCTGGCCAATAAGTTTTGAGGCATTTGTTTGAACTTGAGCAGATAGGATGTGTTTATACATTTCAGAATTCATTATGCTACAACCTTTTATCCGAAAGCCTTGGGACCAGACACTCTTCGTAATTCGTAATTTGTCGGCCTTCGGAATGGAAATTTTTTAGCGTAGATTTTAATGGCTGGCTCAGTGGTAGAGTGCTCGGCTCATATCCGCAAGGTCGCGAGTTTGCGCCTTGATCTCGGCAGTTCCTCGGTCGCGAGTTTGAGTCTTCAATGTAGTTTTTTCTTGCAGAATAAATGTTTGTATGAAATGCAGTGTGTTGAATGAATTCCTGAATTTGTAAATGCGACCGCAGCATTGAATCACCTCTCGCACTCATGTCACCCTAGCGGGGCTACATGCCCTTAGGCGGCCTAAGGCGACATTTTCACACTCTTATATCCGTGTGCAGCAGAGGCGACGTGCGTTTGGCGTGCCATGTTTAGCGCCAAACGTGAGCTTTGGTGAGCTTTGGTGTGCAGACGACATCCTGGAAAAAATGTCCGGTTTCTTCCAGGTAGGCGATATACCCTCCCGGGCAATATACCCTCCACTTCTCTTTTATGAAGGGGATTAAGTTCCCCTTTCCTCCAGGACCGATCGGAGGTTCCGCTGTCACCTCTGCGGGCCACCCTCGGTGAACGCTCACTCAACTTTGTCTTGGGATTCCTACTCTCCCGTGCAATGTACCCTCACCTTCTCTTTTATGAATGGGGATTTAGTTCCCCTTTCTTCGAGGACCGACCAGAGGTTCCACTATCACCTCTGCGGGCCGCCCTCGGTGAACGTCCTGTCTCCCTGTCCCTGGGATAGTAGGGGGCGATCAAACAGCACAATACCCCCCTCCCCCTCCAACTCCAGAGGAATCCTCTCCCCGATGGGCCGCTACGGCGACAAGTGGCAGTTCGCCCACAGCCCGAGCTGCGCGACCCCAAGAACAAGACGTACCTTGCACACCATCAGCTTCTGCCCATACGGGGAGCGTGTTCCTCTGGAGCTGGAGCGGGGCTGGGCTGGAGTTGCTGATCTGGGATCTCCGTGCTTGCAGTGGGCCTGGGGGTCGGTGTCCCGATGAGGGGGCGCAGCTCGGGCTGTGGGCGAACTGCCACTTGTCGCCGTAGCAGCTCATCGGGGAGCGGCTTCTGGTGGTCCTGACGTCTCCGGCCAGTTTGCAGTTTTCCTCTGGAGTTGGAACGGGGCTGGGCTGCTGCTGGCTGTGGGTCTCTGGGATCTCCGTGCTTGCAGTGGGCCTGGGGGTCGGTGTCCCGTTGGTCCTGACGTCTCCGGTGACTGGCACTGACCTGCTGGCATTGCCGACGTGAAGACAGTGCAAAGCCCCCGCGCCGGTGCAATGAGCGGGGAGCTGGAGAGGGGAGGGAAGGGGTCACACACATGGCCGGGAAGCAGAGGGGTGTAGGTGGGGTGAAACTGAAGGGAGCGACAATCTGCTGCTGCCTGCCCGCTGAGTTAAAAAGTTCCCACGCAAGACTCACACGATACACTGTGTATCGTACAGTGTATCGTGAGTCTACCGTGGGAACTTTTTAACTCAGCGGGCAGGCAGCAGCATATTGTCAATTATTAACCTCCCGCGCAATATACCCTCACCTTCTCTTTTATGAATGGGGATTTAGTTCCCCTTTCTTCGAGGACCGACCGGAGGTTCCGCTGTCACCTCTGCGGGTCGCCCTCGGTGAACGTTTTCAAGGACCTTTCTTCAAGGACCGAAAAAATGTCCGCTATTCGGAGGTTTTCGTTATTTGGTTCTTCGGATAAAAGGTTGTGCACCTGTACTACCATCAATAGTTGTATCATCAATGAAGATAAGTGAGCCAGTACCTTCAGCAGCCATACGTGCCCAGGCCATAACACCCCACCACTGTTTTTCACAGATGAGGTGGTATGCTTTGGATCTTGGGCAGTTCCTTTCTCTCCTCCATACTTTGCTCTTCACATCACTCTGATATGTTAATCTTCGTCTCATCTGTCCACAAGACCTTTTTCCAGAACTGTGGTTGTTCTTTTAAGTGCTTCTTGACAAACTGTAACCTGGTCATCCTATTTTTGCAGTTAATTTGGTCATTGACAAATCCACACCTGACTCCTGAAGAGTGTTTCTGATCTGTCGGACAGGTGTTTGGGGATTTTTCTTTATGTTAGAGAGAATTCTTCTGACATCAGCTGTGGAGTTGGCCTGCCAGTTCCTGTGCAATTAGTAAGCTCACCAGTGCTCTCTTTCTTCTTAATAATGTTCCAAACAGTTGATTTTGGTAAGCCTAAGGTTTGGCTGATGTCTCTAACAGTTTTATTCCTGTTTCTCAGTCTCATAATGACTTATTTGACTTTCATTGGCACAACTTTGGTTCTCATGTTGATAAATAGCAATAAAAGTTTCCAAAGCGGATGGAAAGACTGGAGGAAAGACTAGATGCTGAGAGCTCTCTTACACCTGCTTTAAAGAGGCAATTAAACACACCTGAGCAATTACAAACGCCTGTGAAGCCCAAACATTATGGTGCCCTGAAATGGGGACTATGTATAAACACTGCTGTAATTTCAACATGGTGAAACCAAAATGTATAAAAATACCCTTTAATAAAATCTGACAATGTGCACTTTAACCACATGTAATTTTGTCTATTACAAATCTCAAATTGTGGAGTACAGAGGCAAATAAATAAATGATGGGTCTTTGGCCCAAACATTATGGAGGGCACTGTATTATCAGCCATGCTTACTGAACTGAATACATTTATTGGCCAAGTATGTTCACATACAAGGAATTTACCTTGGTGCTCCGCCCACAGTGACAACATGACATAGTGACATAGTGACACATGTATGTCATGAATGACACATAAAACATTAAACATGAATAATAAAATATTATCGATTAAACGCGAATTAAATAAAATACCAGAGCAAAAGGAGGCTACATGCGTTGTTCTGCCCCTCCTCTCTCAGCTTTCTTTCCTGCCCTGCTACAATGTCTGAAGAAGGGTTCAGACCAGAAACATCCCGTATCCATGTTCTCCAAAGATGCTGCCTGACCTGCCGAGCAACTTCAGCACCTTGTGTCTTTCTATAGACACACAGGCTGACGCTGTAAGCGGCGAGACTGGGGTGGTGCGGGCAGCGAGTGCTGTAAGCAGAGGTGGCGCGGGCAGCCGGTGCTATAAGCAGCAGGGGGGGGGGGGGGGGGGGTGCAAGCAGCCGGCACTCTAAGCAAATAGTCCCAAGGCACTTCATAGGTGCACCACCAACCCAATAAGGACCTTTTTTAGTGATAGACAGATATTTTGGGTTTTTAGACCATCTTTAAAGTTTAAGATATACATAGTGGAAACAGGTCCTTCGGCCCACTGAAACCAGGCCGACCACCGATCATCCATACATTAGTTCCATCCGACACACTGGGGGTAATTTACAGAAGCCAATTAACCTACAAACCTGCATGATTTGGAACGTGGGAGGAAACCCAGAGAAAACCCACACAGTCACAGGGAAGACGTACAAACTCCATATTGACAGCACCAGAAGACAGGATCAAAGACGGGTCTCTGGCGCTGTAAGGCAGCAACTCTACTGCTGCACCACCATAGAAAAGTAGAAAAAGGGTACAGAACTAAAGTGTTTATGGAAGGCAATCGAGAGTTTAAGACCTAAGCGACTGAGGGCACAGATGTCAACATATGATACATGAATGAATAAGTTTATGAATAAGTTTATTGGCCAAGTATTCACATACAAGGAATTTGCCTTGGTGCTCTGCCCGCAAGTGACAACATGACATACAGTGACAGTTAGGAATGACATATAAAACATTAATAATAAAACATTATGGATTAAACATGTGAATTAAATAAAATACCAGAGCAAATGGAGGTTATTTTTGGTTATTGAGTAGAGCTACTCGTGGAAAAAAAAGCTATTTTTATGTCTGGCTGTGGCAGCTTTGACAGTCCGGTGTCGCCTTCCAGAGGAAAGTGATTCAAAGAGTTTGTGGCCAGGGTGAGAGGGGTCAGAGATGATCTTACCCACTTGCTTCCTGGCCCTTGCAGCGTACAGATCGTCAATGGAGGGAAGCCAATAACCTTCTCTGCTGATCGGACGATTCGCTGCAGCCTTCGAGTGTCGTGCTTGGTGGCTGAGCCAACCCAGACCAAGATTAAGAAGGTGAGGACAGACTCTACAATGGCTGTATAGAATTGGACCATCATTACTGTGGCAGATGTATCAACATATGATATATTCAGGATTGATCAACAGGTAGAATTGGGAGTGCCAATATTTTTGACGGTTTGGGCTAGAATGCAGGATAAGGAGTGATAAAAGCCGCCACAGCAAGACATAAAAACAGCTTTTTTTCTCACGAGCAATAGCTCTACTAAATAATAATAGCCTCCTTTTTCTCTGGTATTTAATTTCATTCATATGTTTAAACTATAATGTTTTATTTTTAATGTTTTATGTTTTATTCTTAATTGTTTAATGTATGTCGTGTTGTTACTTGCGAGCGGAGCACCAAGGCAAATTCCTTGTATGTGTACATACTTGGCCAATAAACATATTCATTCATTCAGTCAAATAGTAGCACCTTGATGCAGATTTTCATCTAAAAGGCAACACATCTAGAAATGCACAACTTGGTTTATATTGCCATTATGTTCTCTTATGAGGGTCAGGTTTTTGGCAGGGTAATTGAATCCATAACCATCAGTTGAGAGTGCTACCAAGAGAGTCATAGTGGCGTGCGATATGCAGCCCGAAAGATTGGGTTGGCTAAAGAAAAGTAATAGGATGGAACGTGATATTCTTTATCTTTTTGAGATCTTTGTAAATGTTGTTATAATCTTTGTTATTGAATCAGATGCCACCACCGTCTTAGACAATGCAATGTGGATAATCATACCTCATCATAAATATACTGTATATCGTGTTGTTACTTGCAAGCAAAGCACCAAAGCAAATTCCTTGTATGTATACATACTTGGCTAATAAAATGTATTCAATTCAATTGAAGGACATGGAGAAGTTTTGAAAACAAAAATAGATGAGAATTTAAAAATCAGTACATCACTTGATAGGAGTCAATGTATGTTAGGAAACACAAACGGTGAACAATGATTGGTCAAGATAGCAGATGGATAATAGACGAAGAGTCCAATCAAGAAAGAGTCGTTGTCGTCAAAGGTAACAAAGGATGAAAGTTTCAGCAACATACAAACCAAGGCAGGCTGAAAGTTAGCCAACGTTAGAGGTGGATAAGGTGGTCCAACGTTCATCTCAGAATCACATAGGACCAAGGATGTGAAATATCCTGTTCATTTCCCAATAGTTGCCAGGAAAAGGCATAGAGGTAGAAGCATTTCAGGTGAACACTTAGAAGTATAACATATTCAAGCATTTAGGAAAGGGAAGATGGTGATAGCTGGTAGTTTATAACGATAAAAGGAAAGCAAGGGACTGCAAAATTATAATAATGGGCATGAAAGAGAGAAGATGGAATCCAAAACAAGAGAAAAAAGTTTAAAAATGACAAATGGTGGCAAACATCTGGCAACAATACCAGCTGCCCACTCATATCCTGGTCAACAGCATAACCCACTTATGTTTTACCTGCCAGCATGCTGACAACAGAGAGGAGAATCTTCTCAACACTCTGAACAGGACTCCACCGCTCTGCACTGCTCTCATATCCCATGGGGTCATCACCTGGTGCATGTAGAATTGAGATGCAAACTCTCCCATCTGGGTAAACTGTAGCAATAAATCAATGATCAAATATAAAAGGCAACCTCTTCACAAAATGCACAGCATACATGAATGTTCACATTTAAATCGTCACAACCGTGAAAGGAAAAAGTTCAGCAAATTCTTCCAGCTAATAAGCAGAAGCCATCAGGACCACATACCAATTGCTTACCATTTGGGTGAAACATTTCTCCTGTGAAACGCATTTTTGGTGGACTCAGTGGGTAATCATGTGGGAAACTTAGTATAGCTGGAAACACACCACCTTCAAAACACGTTTCCTCCGGGCCCCTATTGAACAAATAAGTCAGATTTATGGTATTTGAATCATTCACAGTGAACATATCCATATTTAAAGCTGCTGATATTCAACTACAATGATAATATTTAAATAGAATAAAATCATGTTCAATCCCCTTGCAGTTCATGAAGGGAATAAAAGAATAACCCCATCTGTCAGGGGCTTATTCGATTTAACAACCATTACAAGCTCCCATTTCTGTTTTAAGCGAACATGGTCCACTTTCTTCTTAATTTGTAATTGCCATTCATGTATTGCACTAATGATCTCTATGGCCTCCAAACCTCTTCCAACTTCCAACCATGAAACTTTATTGGCACATGTACAGTAAAATTAATTTTGGGAGAGAGGGAGGAGAGGCGAACAAGTAATCTAATAGAGGTGCATAAGATTATAAGGAGAATAGATAGTTTATATGCACATAGTCTTTTATGCCACATATGGAATCAAGAACCAGAGGATCTAGGTTTAAGATGAGAGGGGAAAGATTTAATGTGAACCTGAGGGGAAACATTTTCACACAGGGTTGTAGGTATATGGAATGAACTATTGGAGGAGGTAGTTGAGGCAGAAACAACATTTAATTGAATTGAATTGAATTGAATTGAATACCTTTATTGTCATTCAGACCTTACGGTCTGAACGAAATTTCGTGCCTGCAGTCATACATACAATAAAAAACAACAATAAACACAAATTAACATCCACCACAGTGTATCCTCCAAGCACCTCCTCACTGTGGTGGAGGCAATAATCTTAGGGTTACTGTCTCTTCCCTCCTCTTCTCCCTCTGCGCTGAGGCGATACCCCACCGGGCGATGGTAAATCAGTCCTGCGGCTCACCGAACCCCGCGAACGGGCCGGTTCAAACACTTGGACAGGTACATGTAAAGGAAGGTTTGAGGGGGATATGGGTCAAATGCAGGCAGATGGAACAAGAGTAGTTGGGGCATCTTGGTCGTCATGGGCAAGCTGGGCAGAAGGGCTAATTCCATGCTCGATGATTCTAAGTTCCCTCATACTTTCAATGAACTTCAATTGTAATTTGTTTTAATTATCACACATTCTATGCCACTACTTCCTTAATAATGGCTTCCAGCGATTTTCCAAATGAAAGATCAGGCTAGATTCTTGGTCTATAATTTATTGACTTTAGTCTCCCACTTTCTTGAAGAGGGACGATTTATTTTACAGCAACACTCTAATAGGACCTATTTTAGCAATTTACAGATATTTCGCGTTTACGATTTTCCAAGCTGCTGGGTCTTTCGCAAAATACAATGAATCTACAATTTCTAAAGCTATTTATTTTAAGACCTTTGGAGGCAAAATAACCGGAGAAAGACTGACAAGACCATCATCTTCAGATTTGTGATTGCTTTAAAGATCCTCGCCCATTTCTGCTGCTGAATTTCTTATTAATGGAATTTGATTGTGTTTACAAACATGGTGACAGATACAAAAAGTTCAAAGTTTCTGCCATTTCCCCACTTCTGAAGTCAAAGATTGCAATCAGTAAGAAAAGGTGATAAAACGTCCTCCACAATAATTAGCTTGTATCATCCTCCATGATGTTATCTTGTATTAGACTTGATGTTAGCTTGTATTAGATTTTAATGCAACAATGTCCAATCATTTGAGGGCAGCAGCAGAGATTTTAATTACCACCAGGATGTTTATTAATAATGCCTCTATAACACATAATTTGGACATTCCTTCCCAGGACAATTGATCAGTTAAAAAAACAAAAAATTGCCATCTGATTTAGTGGAGCATGCAAATACTTCCGAGCCAACTCATATGTACAGACAAATGCAGCTGAACAGGGCACTTATCCTCTCAATCCTGCTCCAATATTTATTTAGAATGTGATGATTAAAAAAAAATCAATGGATTTGCATTTCCCTCGATTTGGTGGCATTTCATTTCAACTGAAACATGCCAATAGAATATGCATGGAATAGAGGGATATGGATTATGTGCAGGCAGAAAAGAATTGGCCTTGGCATCCAGTTTGGCACAGACATAGAAATTAGGTGCAGGAGTAGGCCATTCGGCCCTTCAAGCCTGCACCGCCATTCAATATGACCATGGCTGATCATCCAACTCAGTATCCCGTACCTGCCTTCTCTCCATACCCTCTGATCCCTTTAGCCACAAGGGCCACATCTAACTCCCTCTTAAATATAGCCAATGAACTGGCCTCAACTACCCTCTGTGGCAGAGAGTTCCAGAGATTTACCACTCTCTGTGTGAAAAAAGTTTTTCTCATCTCGGTTTTAAAGGATTTCCCCCTTATCCTTAAGCTGTGACCCCTTGTCCTGGACTTCCCCAACATCGGGAACAATCTTCCTGCATCTAGCCTGTCCAATCCCTTAAGAATTTTGTAAGTTTCTATAAGATCCCCTCTCAATCTCCTAAATTCTAGAGAGTATAAACCAAGTCTATCCAGTCTTTCTTCATAAGACAGTCCTGACATCCCAGTAATCAGTCTGGTGAACCTTCTCTGCACTCCCTCTATGGCAATAATGTCCTTCCTCAGATTTGGAGACCAAAACTGTACGCAATACTCCAGGTGTGGTCTCACCAAGACCCTGTACAACTGCAGTAGAACCCCCCTGCTCCTATACTCAAATCCTTTTGCTATGAAAGCTAACATACCATTCGCTTTCTTCACTGCCTGCTGCACCTGCATGCCTACTTTCAATGACTGGTGTACCATGACACCCAGGTCTCGCTGCATCTCCCCTTTTCCTAATCGGCCACCATTTCGATAATAGTCTGCTTTCCTGTTTTTGCCACCAAAATGGATAACCTCACATTTATCCACATTATACTGCATCTGCCAAACATTTGCCCACTCACCCAGCCTATCCAAGTCACCTTGCAGTCTCCTAGCATCCTCCTCACAGCTAACACTGCCCCCCAGCTTAGTATCATCCGCAAACTTGGAGATATTGCCTTCAATTCCCTCATCCAGATCATTAATATATATTGTAAATAGCTGGGGTCCCAGCACTGAGCCTTGCGGTACCCCACTAGTCACTGCCCGCCATTGTGAAAATGTTTAAGTTTGTATATTAATCTCTTATGTGGGACCTTGTCGAAAGCCTTCTACATCAAGGGCCTTGTGCTGTACCATTCCACCAAAGAACACTCAATCAACTTCACTTCCAGAATTACATCCACTACATGGATAGGACATGTTGGAGGGATATGGACTAAGCACAGGCAAGTGGAACTAATGTAGCTGGGACATTGCTGGCCGGTGTGGGCAAGTTGGGTCGAAGGGCCTGTTTCCACACTGTATCACTCTATGACTAATTGTTCTATGAACCTCAGAAACAACTCGGATCTTGGGAAAAGTTCACATTTTCCATTACTTTGTGTGAAGATGTTTCCAGCCACACCAAATCAAGCCACTCTATTCTATGGTTACATCCCCTTGTTCTGGACTCACCCACAAGACAAGTTTCCGTCTACCCTGCTCATGCAAAACATCCCAATTAGGCCATCCAGGCAAAGTGCTAATTTAACTGTCAGATTTTATAATAATTCTGGTCAAACTGCACTGAATTTCCGACAAGGCTGATACATCTTTCCTCAGTTACAGTACCCAATATTGAATATAGCATTCTAAATGGGTCTAAGCAGAGTTCATCTCTTACCAGAATGCTTTTCCACTCACACAGAAACAAATGCTTCAAGCATCTCAAGTTACTACCAAGGTAAATTAAGCTTGCCTTAAAAAGTGAACCTTGAATTTAAAAAGCGTAACCAGTGCCTTTGAACCCATTTTGTGCTTAGAACCAAACACACTACTTCATTAACTGCATTTCTTTCCAACTTGTCCCTTCAGAAACCCCTTTACTCCAAGACAACAGAAAACATATTCAAAAGCTTTAATTTTAAAGCTTTAGAATTGAAAGCAGTTCTCTTCAGTTCAAATTACGATAATTATTCTTTTGTGCAATGGACAATAGACAATAGGTGGAGTAGGCCATTCGGCCTACTATTCAATGTGATTATGGCTGATCATCCACAATCAGTAATCCGCTATCCTTAAGAGCTCTGTCTAACTCTCTCTTGAAAGCATCCAGAGAACCGACCAGAAACTCTGGGCAATATACTTTTAAACATACCAAGGACTTTAAGCTACTCAAAGATTTACTAGAAAAAACAATTCTAACATGATGTTTGGCCACCATTATTTGTGTTATCCATCTCACCAGCCTCTTCTGCTGGACTAGTGAAGGAGCATAGTGACCTAAATGGTGGCATCTGTTATGCAAATAGTCACAGACTTAGTGAATACGCACAACTGTATGTTCAGTTTTTTTTATTAATGGGTTTGCTGAATACCAGCTTACCTTGGAACGATCCACTGAAACCATGAAGATTCAGCCCAATTCTTTATCTTTATTCATTTTCCTGTTCACTTCTACACCTCCTCTTCCTGTGCATATGGCTGCCCACCACCACTATTTTATGCAACACTCAATATTGCTCAGCTAATATCTAGGCTCCACATTGTGGCAGACAGTGCAACAAATCCAATGCAAAAGAGTTGCACTGAAAAGCCAAGGCTGATGGATTTATTTAGATACTGCACTTTAAGACTGAGGCAAAAGTGAGCAATGGCTGCCTCGCCAACAGTCTGTCTGTCCTTTCCTTTTTTATGTTTTAATAGTATTCGTTAAATGTATGTTTTTAGTGTTCTTTAGCTTGTTTTATGTGGGGGTGGGGGGGCTGGGGGAAACATTTTCTAATCTCTTACCTCGACGGAGATGCGATTTTTTCCCATATCGTATCTTCGTCCGCACTGCGGCCTAACATCGAGGAGTTGGCGGCCTTTGCTGGTGACCGATTTTGAGAGCTCCACCGCGGGATCTCAAATCCACCATAACCCCTCCCATTTATGTTTGTATTAACAGAATTGGGAGTTATCAATTCAGCCAGTGATAAACATGAGCTAGATAGCTGGGGAATTCCACAGGTTCAATTCACCAAGTGCATAAAACAGCAGCATTGTATCTCTTTCTCCTTTTTACGAATACAAAATAGTAGGCCACTCGGCCCCTCAAGTTGGTCTCAATAAACGTATGGCTGATTTACAGCAGCCGCAGCTCGTCTTCTCTGCTAGTTCCTCATGACTATCAATCCCTTGATCTTTCCAACGTTTAACCGTTTCCACCTTAAATCTGTCCCAATGATCCATCATGCTCGGGTGCATGGAGTTCCAGAAATTCACTACCTCAGAAGAAATTTCTTTGCTGCTCAATTTTAAATTACTAGCCTCTAACTTTATAGTCATGTCTCCTTATTCGTGACTCTCCCACTAGAGAAACTCTATCCTGCCAGGCCCCCTTAGGATCAGGTATGTTTAGATAAGATCACCCCACATTCTGTGAAACTCAAGGAAGTCAGTTCCAATTTGTCCAGCTTCTCTTTGGTATTGGTTTATTTTTGTCGCATATATTGAGATTCAGGGGAAAAACAAGTACAACACGTAGTGCAATGAGAAAAACACCAGAGTGCAGAATATAATGTTACAGTGTTCATGCACTAGAATATCACAATGCTTTTGAATTTCACTCACTTGCAGTCTCTCGCCACTGAAATAATCATCTACCTTTTGATTCCTCTTACTGATGTGCATGAATCTCACAGTTCCATACATGAAACTCCATTTGCCAAGTTTTCACACTATCACTTAATCTATACATTTTTCCAGAATCACAGTCCTTCCATGTCATCGACAAACTTGAAAATCTTACATTTTATTCCCTCCAGGTTATTTATGTAAATAGAAAATTATTGAGGGCCAAGAACTGACCCCTGGGGTACTTTACTAGTTACATCACTCAGCTTGATAGGGGCAATTTATTTCAAATGTTTTCTATGTGACAATCAACTTTCAATCCGTGCTATCTGTCTTCCTCCATTACCTTGGACTCTTAATTTATACACCAGCCTCTTATGTGGCGCTTTATCAAATGACTTATTCACTGGAGTTTAGAAGGATGAGGGGGATCTTATAGAAACATATAAAATTATAAAATGACTGGACAAGCTAGATGCAGGTAAAATGTTCCCAATGTTGGGCGAGTCCAGAACCAGGGGCCACAGTCTTAGAATAAAGGGGAGGTCATTTAAGACTGAGGTGAGAAAAAACGTTTTCACCCAGAGAGTTGTGAATTTATGGAATTCCCTGCCAGAGGGCAGTGGAGGCCAAATCACTGGATGGATTTAAGAGAGAATTAGATAGAGCTCTAGGGGCTAGTGGGGTCAAGGGATATGGGGAGAAGGCAGGCATGGGTTATTGATAGGGAACGATCAGCGATGATCACAATGAATGGCGGTGCTGGCTCGAAGGGCCGAATGGCCTCCTCCTGCACCTATTTTATATGTTTCTATGACTTTTGGAAATCTAATGCACCATAATTCCCCTCTATCAATTCTCCTGCCATGTCCTTAAAATAATTTAAACAAGTTTGACGAACACAATCTACCTTTCACCGAACCTATAGAGCTTTGACTCTAATAACTTACTCTCCATAGATGTTAAACAAACTGACCTATAATTCCCCACCTTCTATTTTCTTCTTTCTTTGAACAAAGGAGTCACATTGGCCATTTTCCACATTTTTGGTATTTCCCCAAGGAATGGGATGAGCTATAAAAATGGTATTAAATAAATCTGAACTACAGTAATTGAACAGGCAAACCTTAGTATAAAATAAACACGATGGCAGGGTCAATAGAATTTACTGGAGGAGGAAAAAAAGTGCTTAACATTTGTAATTACAAATCCAGTTTAGAGATCCAAATGCTGGTTCATCCCACATGCAATAAAACTGTCATAGTGCTCAAAGGGGTTATGTGACCATCAACTCTATTTAATGAAGAATGGAAATAAATTATTTGAGATTGCAATGCTTAGAACAAGTATAAGACATCATGAAAAAACATGAAACATCACTTATTAAGGTTCTCCAGAGATGCTGCCTGACCCACTGAGTTACTCCAGGATTTTGTGTTTTTCTTAAAACTTTAAGGGAATTGAGGGCAGCACAGTTACTGCCTCAGCTCCAGCAACATAGATTCAATCCTGACCTCTGGAACTAGGTTCATGGAGTTCACAAGTTTAATACTTTCCTCGCAACTGGATTGTGTTTTTCCAGGTGCACTTGTTTCCTCCCACATCCCAAAGACTTAGGGAATCTTGCAGGTGGGGAGAAATTGAGGGAATGTGGGAAGAATAAAATGGGATTACCTTCAATGGGTCAGCGTGGACTCAGTGGGCCAAATGTCCTTTCTTTGGGTTTTGTAACAAAGCTTTTCCTCCAGTTTGAGAAATGTCAACTCACTGGAAGATACCAATTGAAGGGAAGATGCAGAAGAACGATTTGTTGAAACTATATTATGATGAGGTATGATTATCCACATTGCACTGTCTAAAACGGTGGTGGCGTCTGATTCAATAACAATGATGATAACAACATTTACATGGATCTCAAAAATAAAAATAAAATCACCTTCCATCCTATTAGTTTTCTTTCAGGCTGCATATCACACGTCACTATGACTCTTTTGTTAGCACTCTCAACCGAGTCAGTAGGTTATGGATTCAATTACCCTGCCAAAAACTTGACCTTCATAAGAGAACAGAATGTCAATATGAAGCAAGTTGTGCATTTCTAAATGTGCTGCCTTTTAGATGAAAATCTGCATCAAGGTGCCACTATTTGAATGAATGAATTAATAAGTTTATTGGCCAAATATGTACACATACAAGGAATTTGCCCTGGTGCTCCGCTCGCAAGTAACAGCATGACATACAGTAAACAATTAAGAATAAAACATTAAAACATTAAGAATAAAACATTATAGTTTAAACATGTGAATGAAATAAAATACCAGAGCAAGAGGCTACAGACTTTTGGTTATTGAGTAGAGCTACTGCTCGTGGAAAAAAAGCAGTTTTTATGTCTGGCTGTGGCGGCTTTGACAGTCCAGAGTCGGCTTCCAGAGGGAAGTGTTTCAAAGAGTTTGTGGCCACGGTAAGAGGGGTCACAGATGATCTTACCCGCTCGCTTCCTGGCCCTGGCAGTGTAGTTCGTCAAAGGGGGGGGGGGGTTGCAGCCAACAACCTTCTCAGCTGATCGAACGATTCGCTGCAGCCTCCGGATGTCGTGCTTGGTGGCTGAGCCAAATCAGACCATGATGGAGAAGGCGAGGACAGACTCTACGATGGCAGTATAGAATTGGATCATCATTGGCAGATTGTGTTTCCTCAGCTGCCGCAGGAAGTACATCCTCTGTTGGGCCTTTTTGACTGTGGAGTCGATGGTGGCCCCCCCATTTAAGGTCCTTGGAGATTATGGTTCCAAGGAACTTAAAAAACTCCACAGATGTGACTGTGGTGTTGTTGATGGTGAGTGGGGGGAGGGGAAGGAGAGCTCTCCTAAAGTCTACTATCAATTCCACTGTCTTAAGAGCATTGAGCTCCAGGTTGTTACGAAGGCACCAGGACGCCAGCTGTGTCACTTCCTGTCTGTAGGTAGATTCCTCCCCATCCTGGATCAGTCCAATCAAGGTTGTGTCATCCGCAAACTTGAGAAGCTTGACAGATGTGTCTGGAAGGTGCAGTCGTTGGTGTAGAGGGTGTAAAGGAGAGTGGAGAGTATGCAGCCTTGTGGTGCTCCTATGCTGAGGGACTGCGGGCCCGAGATGTGCTTTCCCAACCTCACATGCTGCTTCCTATCTGTCAGGAAGTTGGTGATCCACTGACAGAGGGGTTCAGGCACAGTCAACTGGGAGAGTTTGGAGCGTAGTAGCTCTGGCACAATGGTGTTGAATGCAGAGCTAAAACCCTAAAACAAAATCCTTGCATAGGTCCCCTGGTGGTCCAGGTGCTGGAGGATGAAGTGCAGGCCTAGGCTGACTGCATCATCCACTGATCTATTGGCAAACTGCAGAGGGTGTATTTTTCAGCTGGGCCAGCACAAGTCTTTCAAGGGTCTTCATGATTACAGAGGTCAGTGTGACAGGCTTGAAGTTTGTAAGACCAGTAATCCTTGTCTTTTTGGGTACAGGGACAATAGTGGAGACTTCTCTCAAAATGAGTGAGTACTTGGCACCTGTAACGCAATGTCTGACAGGGTGAAAGTTTCATTTTCTATACCAGTTTGCAAATAGGAAATTGGGTTAGAACATAAAAAAAAAAAAAATAGGCCTGGTGAGACCAGCTACTGTTTTTGCAGAGGCATAAACTCTAGAGGCCAAATAGTCTTGTTCTGTCCAGTTATTCAATAATAAGAGGATGTAGAAATCCGGCAGCCAAGTGCATGAGGAAGAGAATCAATCATGATCTTAAATGGCTGGCACAGACTTAAAAGTCACATAATCTTTTCTTGTTCTTATGTTACACTGCACCAAAAAAGTAACTTGACAGATTACCTGCGGCTGCATGTTCTCACAGCACATCTCATTAATGTTATTTTAGATTTTCCACACCCAAACAAAATTAAAATACGTCTAAATGGTCAATTGTTCAGCAGTTAAAACTCAGTAACATACGACAAAGAGACTCATACCATGCCCAATTTCACTGAGAAAACATATTATATCTTGGAAATGTAATGGATTTCATGCAAGGTGCATATTTATTTAATAAATAACTGATGTTCAGCAAACAGTCCACTCATTTAGAACCAATCCATAGCCACTTCGCTGGTTAGAAAACTGACTTTTCTTACAGCACAAGTCGATTTCCAATTATGGTGTTTCACCAATTTTTAAACATGATCTGTCACATATGGATGAGTTTGCTAAAATTGGCACCATCACCAAACCGTAAACTCATTTGTTAAACCACATAAATATCAACTCTCCTCCAATACTAGACTTCAGAGATACAGCGCGGAAACAGGCCCTTCGGCCCGAGTCCATGCCGACCAACAATAACCCCGTAAACAAGCACTATCCACACAAAGGGACATTTTGCAATTTTACCAAAGCCAATTAACCGATAAAACTGTACATCTTTGGAGTGTGGGAGTAAACCAAAGCACCCAGAGAAAATCCACACGGTCACAGGGGAATGTACAAACTCCGTAATAACCGCACCCAGTCAGGATCGAACCCGGGTCTCTGATGCTGTAAGGCAGCAACACTAGCGCTGCACCACAGTGCCGCCCTAATAATTATAAAATGTATACATATGAACCCTCCTCTATTAATTATAAACCATACATTTCTCTATTATATAAAACAAAATTTATAGAGCAGATAAATCTGCAAGGCGTAGCAAATACCAACATTTTTTTCTATCCAAGTAACTAAACCTGTATGTATATATTTTTTTCTTAAATTGTGTTTATAGCGTGTTTATTGTGTTATAGCGTTTATAAATATTGGGACAATGGCCAAATATCCCAAGTGATGTTAACTGTGGAATAATTAACATTGAATTCAATTGACTTAAATGTGGGTAGATGTGTTTTTCTTGGAAAATATTTTTTTAAATGTTTAATTTACAACCACTGTTGAATGTAAGCATAAATTCAAATTTTTTTTAAGATACAGCTGTTTAATATTGCTCCATGGCTTCTGCAGCTGCCAAAGCATTTTTGTGAGTGATGAATAGCAAGGTCATACACAATTAAGATTATTATTTTCAAAATGTTGTGCCAGGGATACCATTCAAAGCAAGAGAGGGGTTTGAATGATAACTGCAGGGCAGCAGCCAGCTCTCAAGATAGTCAGGGCCAATGACTTGTGAACCAATTTTCAACATAAGATGTCTTAGTGGGCTTGTGTTGTTTTCTCAATAGGATTATTGAAAGTAATTACTGCAAATACTGCAGTTGCTGAAAATAAACGTCATCAGAACTGAGAAAAGTTTGAGATAAAACAAGTTTAAGTAGCAGGAGGCCCTGGAGAGAATAAAAAGATCGCCACAAAAGGTGCAAAAAGATCTCCACAAAAGATTGAATGATAAACGCAGGTTACAAAAGGATGGTAAAGGCCAGCTCTCAACAAATGGAGTAAATAGGTGAATACAAATCACACAAGTTATTACGAGAAAACGGACACAAGCTGATTATTTAATCACTGTTGTGCTCTGAAGGCAGTAATATGCCGAGTCAAAGGATGAAGGCTGTTCCTCAGCTTACAAGGAGTTTCATAGGAACAATGTCTTCTTTATGCACAATCCCTCAGGATTGTTGTCTTGCTTCCACCACTCCTTTTCCAAGGAGTGGAAGATGCACATGAGTGAAGTCTCAGAGTGAGGTTGTTACTGCACTCCATCACTAAATGGTTCTATGGCAAAGAGGTAAAACAAAAAACAAATGTAATTATGCATAATTTTGCATAAATTATTTATTGGATAAGGTGGAAACTTGTAGTAGCACAAACCATTTAGTTAATTGAAGAAAATTAAAAGGTAGTTTGTGCTGCTAAAAGTTCCCACTCAATCCTGCAAATAATTGAGGCACTTCCATATGTAATTAATTGCTGATTTGTGGAATTCAAGACTAAATATATTGTTGGAGGGCAGACAATATATTGTCTGATAATCTGTCTGATTGTCTGA
The DNA here is from genome assembly GCF_010909765.2 of Amblyraja radiata. Taxonomy (NCBI): domain Eukaryota; kingdom Metazoa; phylum Chordata; class Chondrichthyes; order Rajiformes; family Rajidae; genus Amblyraja; species Amblyraja radiata. The sequence goes on along the minus strand of NC_045962.1, from coordinate 49,805,023 downwards.
TATCTGATAATATAGTCTGATTGTGGGATAAAGTTGTTAAAAATCACTGCAAGCTCAGGGTCACAAACTGTACACAAATATCAGGTCATTATCCAGAAATAACAACTGTTTCTCTCTTTACAAATGCTGCCTGTCTATTAAATATTTCCAGCACATTATTTAACCTGAAAAATTCCTTAAATAATTAAAAAATATTTAATTACCCTTTAAAGCACCATTGTGAATTTATGTTGGCTAAAATGTTTATCCTTGCATATATATGTGGACAAATCAAGCAAAAGTCATAGGGATCATGTTTATCCTAGGGTACACATATTCAATCAAGAAAGCTCCTCATTCCACATTATGATCCAAGATATCTCCTACATGCACTAAATTTAAAATTGATTTATTACAACTAATATATTGTGTGAGCGCAAAACAGAAATAAACCATCTGCATGCAAGTGCACCAATGAACATTATTGAAGGTAAATGTCCAACGCGATTAATTAATAATGCAGAGAAGCAAACTTAAGAGCCTGTCCCACTTTCACGACTTAATTCCAAACCTCTGCCGAGTTTAAAGGACCTAAAAAAAAACAAGATCTGTCCAAAAAAAAACAAAATTCTGCGCCGCAACGGCCTGTCAGCCCGCAGCCGCATTGAGGCGGTACGCAGTGTCTCGACGGCGTACGCCTAGCGCGTGGCATTGCGCGATGACGTCACCACCCGGCGTGCCGTTGCGTGATGACGTAACCGCCCGACGCCGTGCGACGTCCAAATTCAGTCGGCCCGCCTCCTGCCCAGCTGATTGGCGAGTATGATGTCGGGACAAGCCCGCACAATTCCAGACGGCTCCGCGGTTGGGTGTGGGACCGGCCCCGCGAGGCCGTATGCCTCTAGCCACCACGTTTGATCGCGCTAGACGCATGCAATCGCATGCTGGTGGGACAGGCCGTTATCTGACTCACCGAGTTACTTCAGCTTTTTGTGTCTATCAATGGCTTTCTATTGCTGATTGTAAGCCAAGTAGTTCCTGAAAGGCATCAAAGGAGCTCTATATTGTTCACACATACTTATCATGATTCTGCTTATGCCATTAATGGAAATCCACAAAATAGGCCAAGTCAATTAGAGCAACACAAAGATAGGGCAAAACATATTATAAACTTTTAACCTTACATGATTAAGGCCTCCCATTCAAAAAAGTTCTCCTCGCTGATTGGACCTGTAAACAGCATAAAGAGCAAAAATTGAAGGGCTGCTCCAATTGAAGTAAACAAGATGATCAGACGATTTAAATGTATTAATGTAGCTTATTCTACAGGGTAGCCACCATTGATCAATGCTTGACTGGAACAGCAGCATAAACAACAGTTAAAAGAACAAATCAAGGACTGGATATCCTGCAGCAAGAGGCTTGACACTGCAGTCTGACTGACAGTGGCTGCCTTGTGCAACATCTACAAAATGATCTGCAGTTACCACCTCCTCCGTGGTAAAAGTCTTTAAGGTCCCAAACCAATTATCTCTATGACCAACGTGGGCAAGAGAAGTAGGAGCTTTGAACTCTGTAGAATGTTCTCAGAGGAACATAATTGCCGTGCCTAGATCTGGGATCGCCCTACCCTGCAGCACATGGGAATAAAGAGTAGGGATTAACGGGTCCCTTTCAGAATGGCAGGCAGTGACTAGTGGGGTACCGCAAGGCTCGGTGCTGGGACTGCAGCTATTTACAATATATATTAATGATTTAGATTAAGGGATTAAAAGTAAAATTAGCAAATTTGCAGATGACACAAAGCTGGGTGGCAGTGTGAACTGTGAGGAGGTTGCTATGAGGATGCAGGGTGACTTGGACAGATTGGGTGAGTGGGCAGATGCATGGCAGATGCAGTTTAATGTGGATAAATGTGAGGTTATCCACTTTGTAGTAAATGCCTACTATTTTCTGTGTGCTTAAGCAAAGCAAGAATTTCATTGTCCTATACAGGGACACATGACAATAAACTCACTTGAACTTGAACTTGAACTTTGGTGGCAAAAACAGGAAGGCAGATTATTATCTAAATGGTGTCAAGTTGGGAAAAGGCTAAGTACAACGGGATCTGGGGGGTCCTTGTTCATCAGTCATTGAAAGTAAGAATGCAGGTACAGCAGGCAGTGAAGAAAGCGAATGGCATGTTGGCCTTCATAACAAGAGGAGTTGAGTATAGGAGCAAAGAGGTCCTTCTGCAGTTGTACAGGGCCCTAGTGAGACCACACCTGGAGTATTGAGTGCAGTTTTGGTCTCCAAATTTGAGGAAGGACATTTTTGCTATTGAGGGAGTGCAGCCTAGGTTTACAAGGTTAATTCCTGCGATGGAGGGACATATGTTTAGAATGTCATATGTTGATTGAATGGAGCGGCTGGGCTTGTATACTCTGGAATTTAGATGGATAAGAGTGGACCATATTGAAACATATAAGATTTGGACACGCTAGAGGCAGGAAACATGTTCCCGATGCTGGGAGGGTCCAGAACCAGGGGCTGTAATTCCGGTCCTGAACTTGCCCCCCTTAGTCTGGTTCAGTCAAACACCGAATATGAGCACTGGAAATCCCAATCTTTTAATACACAATACCAATACAATACCTAATCCAATGCAGCGGGTTGATCCTCGTCTCTAATTACTCGAGCCCAACAGCCTCGCGCAAATAGAACACATACCCCAGAAGATCGGCACACCCCAATATGCTCCCCACTCATTTACACCTTTACAGACCCATGGCGCGAAAATATATGGGGGGGGGCAACACCTACAAGCCAATTATCAATAAGGGCTGCAGAATACATTGAATGACAGTTCCCTAACCCAATCATAAATTATCACATAACATAGTTTCAACACAAAGCACTTAGGGGGAAACAATTCTGTTAGGTAAAGACACATTATCCCAGGTAAAGTAAACATCTTGGGTGAGGCCCCTCTCCTGGACCAATCATAATTAGCAGTGGGAAGACGCTGCAACATTATTGTAACCCATCATTTCCCCAACCAATCCCAATCATGCATTTGCAACAGGACCTAGCTCCTTTGGCAAAATCTCATACATATTAACAATTAAAGGCCATCTGGACATCAACCTCTATTCAACGCCTTCCCAGGCCACAGACTCTATGGAGCCATGATCCTCGTGGTCTTTACAGCTTTTGCAAAAGATGACAAGCAGGTGTTACAGAAGCAGAAATCCTCCATTTTGTCAAGCACCCAAAATGCCCGATATTCCCCTCTTTTATCATATATGACAACAAAGGAAGATGACAACGGTTCTTGTTATACAATTTAACAATGATGGCGATGTAATTGTCAGAACTCTAAGTAACTTCCCGAGTTTTCATGGGCATAGTTTCATGATTCCTGACTGACGAGTCTCCATCTCACGAGTTTGCATGGGCATGAATCCTCTTTGTCCATCATGTCAGCTTGATGTACTCTTGACTCTCGATGGGTAAGATGTTCCTTTTCCTAAGAAATTCCTGGAAGAAAACAAGTTAGCAGCTCAAACTCTTCCACCAATGCGCTTGCAATGGTGAAGATGGACCCACGCATTCCTTCCTTCTACATTAACAACAGTTGGGATCTTCAGGAGAACCTGGTAAGGTCCCTGCCATCGAGCCTCCAAACGTTTCCTTACCCAATTCTTCACTATCACAAAATCACCAGGCTTGACCTTAATGGAAGAAACCAAAGGAAGTAATTCACTATATGCTGCTTGCACCCTAGAATGCAAACCACTTAGTGCCCGAGTCAAGGTCAGAACGTAATTGGTCTTCTCCGTAGTCATGTGATGGAAATTGACAACTTTTGGGGTATTTTGGTTCCACGGGGTTCTTAAGGGGCGTCCATAAATAATTTCAGCTGGGCCTAGTCTCGATTTCCGTGCAGGCCGACGCGCATCTGAAACAAAGCTATAGGGAGTAATTTGATCCAACTAATTCCTTCGCCTTTAATTTAGCTAATTTAGTTTTCAGGGTCTGATTTGCCCTTTCGACAAGTCCAGCAGCCTGGGGTCGATAAGCACAGTGCAGTTGTTACTGGATGCCCAGCTGTTCGCAGAATTCTTGGTTAATTTGCCCAATGAAATGAGGACCATTGTCAAAGGGACCCATAGGCAAAGGTGTTCTTCCATCCTCACAACCCACTCCTTTCCCAGGATTATATTTCTGACAAATAATACAGCAGCTACTCACATTCTGGGCCAAGGTTTGTAATCTTGGATGCCACCAAGTAGCCGATAGGGCACCACCAATTGCTCTCGCACCACAGTGAGTCGCAAAATGCTTACAATACACAACCCAAACTGCAAGAGGATCTGGCATACATGTCTGCCCTGCCGGAGTGACCCACAATCCTAACATGCAACCTATTGTACATACAAGCCATTTCCATAATCGTATATCTCCTTCAGGAGCTTCTTCCTGCAACTGAATAATTTCCTGGATGGTTGGCATTGGCTTTTTCGAGGGAGACTTATCTGCCTCATCATTTTTAGCACTACCACCTTGTGTTCCCGGGATACCTCCTTTGTTGCTTGGTCAGCACAACGATTCCCTATGTCTATCGGGGTCTGACCCTTTGTGTGAGCGCTACACTTCATTACTGAAATTTGCCTAGGTAGCAGCAGAGGCTGTAATAAATCAGTCACCAATTGCTTGTGAGATATTTGAGTTCCTGCTGAGGTTAGGAATCCTCTATTCCACAGTTGTCCAGTCATGTACCACCCTGAATGCATATCCAGACTCTGTATATATGTTTACTTTCAGATCTCTTCCAACAATACATGCTCTGATTAATGTGAACAGCTCAGCCTGTTGGGTTGAAAAGGGTGACTCAAAGGCAGCTGCCGATACACTGTTCCCATCCTGGTCTACAATAGCGTACCCAGAAAGTCTCTCTCCCTGGGGCCCAATGGATGCACTTCCATCTACGTATAGTGTCATATCAGGGTCTGCTATAGGAGCGTCCTTTAGATTGTCCCTTACAGAAGTCTCTTCTTGTATTACGAACAAACAGTCATGTCCTGATTCTGACCGTTCCTCTGGTGGTGAAATGAGGAAAGATGCCGGATTAATAGTTGTACAGTGTCTGAATTAGAGGTTTGGATTATTCAATAGATACATTTCATATTTGTTTTGTCGAGCCATTGTCAGATGCTGAGTTTGCAGTTGTCCCTACAAGGCTGCCACCGAATGGGAACTGTACACTACTATCTCCTGCTGTAAGGTCAGGTTTGCAGCAGACTGTAGACTATTATAGATTGCTGTTAATATCTGGGTGCATTTTGGGTGTCCTCTCTCTACTGGGTCAAGCTTTGAAAAATAATAAGCCACTGGTCTGTGCTTATCACCATGTTTTTGGGTGAGGACTGCAGTTGAACACTCGGAAAGGATGGAACAGTAAAGTTGGAAGGGTCTTTCAAAGAGTGGCTTTCCTAGTGTTGGGGCCTGCATTAAAGATATCTTTAAATTCTCGAAAGCTTCTGAGCTTCTTTGGACAACTGAAATTCGCCCTCTAGGCTGGTATAACGAGTCAATTCCTTGGTGTCTTGTGCAATATTAGGGATCCATGGTCGGTATTAGTTTACCATGCCGAGCCACTGTCTCATCTGTTTCGCCTCTTTTGGTACAGGAAATTCACAAATTGTTTCAAGTCTACTACTCTCTAGATTTTATTCCGTGTCCGAAATTATCACGAAATGTTACTTTTTGTTGAGCCATTAATACTTTCGACTGAGAGACCACATATCCTAAGGTTGCCAAATGATTCAATAATTGAGTAGTATCCTCACGATTGCTCTGACATCTGTCCACATATTGAACGAGAGTGGATTTTCTTTTAAAACTTAAGGTGCTTAACTGTCCTTGAAGACATCGAGAAAACAAGGTAGGTGAATTAATGAATCCCCGAGGTAGTCTTGTCCACGTATATTGTTGCCCCTGTAAGTAAAGGCAAATAAATACTGGCTGTTTTGGTGCAGAGGTAACGAGAAGAAGGCATGCTGCAGGTCTACAATTGAAAAAATCTTCGCTTCCGCTGGAATCAAAGCTAAAATATGAGCCGGGTTTGGCACCAAGGCATGGAGCGGTTCCACCACTGCACTGACAGATCTTAAGTCCTGAACCAGTCTGTACTGGCCCTCTTTCCCTGCCTTGGGCACTGCAAGGATTAATGTGTTGCAAATAGATTGGCACTTTACTAAGATGTCTTGTTCCAGCAATCTCCAAATCAGCTGGTCTGTACTCGGAATTGCCTGTTGTTTCAATAGGTACTGCTGTATCGAAGGCAGTGTTACCCCTTTCCTGAGAGCGACCTGGATGAGATCAATGCGAACACATCCTACCTGAGTTGCGTCTTCTGCCCACACTTGCGGGTCCACATACCTCACACCCCAGATGCTGGCGTAGCTGGGCAACAACTGTCCTCGGGGTCTGATAAAACTCAACAGTACATTGGTTAGACAAGCTCTGTTCTTCATATATATTCGGATCTGCCAGATCAATTGCTTTCTTTACCATTCCTCCCAAGTCCTTCGCACTTGCTGGAAAATTCACCTTCCTCGTTATGCGTGGAGCAACCTCTGAAGCTCGTTTCCATAAATCTAGGGGTATTTTAACGTAGTCTGCAGTTCCTTCTTGTCCTGTTACCCGTGGCAAAATATTCACATTCCATTTTAACGAATCATCTTAGCAGCAGTGATTTTCTCCCCTTAGTTTCTCTGTTAGCCTCCACTTTGCTTCTGTAATAGTTCCTTCTTTGTCTCCACGACGGGCATTCCCTGCACCAAAAGCCTCACTGACCACAGTTAAAGCAACCATCCTGCTTTACTACTTTGCTGACTCTAAAATGTGGTTTCAGGGAAACATGGGGCTGGCTGTTATTCTTCCATGGTTCTGGGGTATTTTACGGTGTCCCTTTTCTTGCACCATTTTCAGTGGTTACTACGACTGTATGTTTTACTGCTTTGTCTTGGTACACTACTTCGATTGGCCCAGGAATAGGATGCTGGCAAATTTGTCCCTAAAATCTAGACATGCTCACTAATGAGGACCGTGAGAATGGATTAGTTTGAGAGAAGGGTGTTTGTCTTCTCTGTCCCTGATTTCATTGGCAGTCCCCTCTCTGCTCTCTCAGTTGGCCCCCTCCTTCCTGTCGTTTTCATGTCGGGCACTCCCCCTACTCCAGTGACCTTGTCCGCCGCAAGTATAACATTACTCTATTCCCTTTCCAGTGGTGTCTTGGGGAAATTGGTTCTAATGGAGGTGGTTCATCAGGGTAACCTGGATAATCCGGTTCTGGCGCCCTTGCCCAATCTGGTGCATCATGCCTTGCTCTTGTCTGAGGACTATTCCATTAGTCTAAATTAGATGTTGCCGCTTCCTTTTTCATTATGTATTCAGTTTTTGACGACTTGCTGGTGATACCTAACTGCACGGGCCATTTGACTTGCACTATTCTCTGACCAATCCATGTTGTTTTTCTTGATTGCTTCTGATACATTAGTTGGCAGACAATTTAACAAAATTGCACAATATTGGGGAGAATTTACCCCATTCCGAAAATTTTAATCTCCGACTGATCCATATACAGTTCCGAGTATCTTTCTAGAAACTCATCTTCTCCCTCTCCTTTCTTTGGTCTTACATCCAGAATCCTAGCGATTTCTATTGGCTTTTGGAGGGTAGTGGCAAGCGCAGTTAAAACTGCATTTTCTCTTGCATTGTTATTGGCGATTAAATTAGCCAGTGCCTCGTGAGTTGGGTGTCCTAAAGTGGCTAGGAACCTGGTATGCTCTGTAGGAGTTATGATCTGTTGTATTACAGCCCACAAATCTCTTGAATCCGCATGATACACACGCATAGCGGTCGGGAGATAATCCACAAAGGAAGCAGGTGATTTCTTTCTGTCAGGTATTTTCCTCAGTACAGCCATCATTTCATTTGGTTTCCATGGGGAGTACACATCAATAGTTCGAGGATTGTTGGCACCAACTGCATTAGTCGGATTAAAGGCTGGGTTAGGCATCTCCCTAACTGGGAACTGACGGCGAGATAGTTGCTCAGCCTGCATAATTTATCCTATGTCGGACTCAAACTCAATGTCCCCAGAAACTACTTCACCCTCCGATGTATCATCCTCATCACTAGGGGGAAGGCAGTACTTTTTAATAACATGTATTTTTTCTCTGGATGATTGTCTTATTCTCCTAAATTTAGATTTGTATACTAGTTCTGGTGATCGCTCTTTTTCTCAAAATATGGGTGCTATTTTCTTTGTCTTGCTCCTAGTACTGAGCGCTACTGGAATACCTGTTGGTGCTGTAGCTGTTGGGGTCAAGGAACTCTGTGCTGGTGCTGCTGTCTGGGGAGCAGGATTACTATCAGCAGTGGGTGTGGGTGGTGCTGTAGGCACAGGAGGTCCGTGAGGTACATAAGGTGCTGGAGGTGGAGGTGACATATAGGGAGCGCAAGAGGAACTCTCCCAATCTTCCAAATATTCCTCGTCTTCCCCCTTCCAAACCAAAGCCTACCAACAAATCCCTCAACTCTAATTTTACAAGTGCCACTTTTACTTCAGGAGTCCTCTTAGTGTCCCGTTCCCTATGTTCTTTATAAGCACATCCATATTCCTTTATCAAGGTATCCAGAGGTTTATTCCCTTTATCATCTTTTAATTCTATTCCAAGTTTCAAAGCTGCCTCCTGTCAGTTCGCAATCCTTGCAGCCTCTTTACATTCTCTTAATCCTTCATAATGTTGTCTACACAGCCCAATGTTCCTTTGCGGTCTCACTTTGACTAAATTGCCAAATAATCTTCTCAATATATCTTACGCCCTCCAGGGTTCCAACCCCTCCCTCGGGCCACAACTCATCTCCTAATTTCTTATTCAAAACTCCAGAGAAATGCTTCAATCTCTCTGCCTCTTTAGGGAATTTACTGCAAACCATTTGTAATGGACTTTCTGGGTTGTTGCTGTATCAATCTGCTTTCCCATTGTTACTTACAATGGAAACAATAGCTGAAGCTATTCACACTTCAATCACCAAATTCCTAAGACTTAACAAGTTCGCTCACAAAACAATGACAACATTTTTCCAACGCATTAGTAAGTCTCTCACAAGATAAGGGCACAAATTTCTAACACCTAACAAGTCTCTCACACAATCTATCTCCTTTCAACCGGGTACCCAAGAATCTTTCACGCAAATCTCACACAGAAATCACAGAGATCACACAAGCTTTTAAAATGGTAAATTAAAATGGCAAACACTCTCAGCTCAAGGTGGGGACCACCTTATCAACGGAACAATCAAACACACTGCAGCAAATCTCCTGCACTTAAAACACTTGAATCCAAACAAAAGCAAATAAGGTTGCAACACACCCGCAAAATCACACTCAAACAAGAAAAAATATAGTTAAAGACTATGATACATAGTCACACTGCAATATAAAATATAAGCATTCGATTAGTACAATTCTAAAGTAAATCACACTATTTTAAACTATTCAGTACTTCCCCTCTTAGTACTGACCTTCTCAGTCCTGTCTTTGAGGATATCTAGCAATTTATATCCCAGTCTGAGTGGGGCCTCAAACCTTGGGCCAGTTTCAGTGGTATCCCGATTGCAACAGCTGTCACCTTACCAATGGTGTGGGGCCTTTAACCCACTAGAGAAGAGCCTTTTGAGCCCAACTCCGACCCTCCAGGCCTTAAACCCCCCCCAGGCGGGGACTCAAACTCTCGCCCTCAGTGCTAGCCAGACTACTAATGTTCTATCGATCTCGTCGGGAATCCAAACACAAGCACGCAAATGACCGATTCGTCATCAGATCAGTGGAGCGGGGAAAACCGATGCGAAAGTTGCACCGTGGCGCCGATTTCTCCTCCTCCATCCGACACGACTCCCTGACCGCAAATTGATGTTGGCAATCCATTGAGATCCCGGAGCCCCCAGTGTAATTCAGATCCTAAACTTACCCCTCTTAGTCTGGTTCAGTCAAACACCGAATAAGAGCACTGGAAATCCAACTCTTTTATTATACAATACCAATACAATACCTAATCCAATAACGTGGGTCTGATCCTTGTCTCTACTTTCTCAAGCCCAACAGCCTCGCGCAAATAGAACACATACCCCAGAAGATCGGCACACCCCAATATGCTCCCCACTCTTTTATATCTTTACAGACCCTTGGCGAGAAAATACATGGGGGGGGGGGGGGGGGGGCAACATGCCAATTATCGCTAAGGGCTGCAGAATACATCGATTGACAGTTCTCTAACACAATCATGAAATATCACATAACATAGTTTCAACACAAATCACTTAGGGGGAAACAATTCTGTTAGGTAAAGAAACATTCTCCCAGGTAAAGTAAACATCTTGGGTGAGGCCCCTCTCCTGGACCGACCATAATTAGTGGTGGGAAGACTCTGCAACATTATTGTAACCCATCATTTCCCCAACCAATCCCAAGCATGCATTTGCAACAGGACCTAGCTCCTTCTTCAAAATCTCATACATATTAACAATTAAAGGCCATCTGGACGTCAACCTCTATTCAACCCCTTCCCAGACCACAGACTCTCTGGACCCATGATCCTCATGGTCTTTGCAGCTTTTGCAAAAGATGACAAGCAGGTTTTACAGAAGCAGAAATCCTCCATTTTGTCAAGCACCCAAAATGCCTGATATTATCAGGGCCACAGTTTAAGAATAAGGAGTGAGCCATTTAGAACGGAGATGAGGAAATACTTTTTTCACACAGAGTTGTGAGTCTGTGGAATTCTCTGCCTCAGAGAGCGATGGAGGACGGTTCTCTGGATGCTTTCAAGAGAGAGTTAAAGCTCTTAAAGATAGTGGTGTCAGGGGATATGGGGAGAAGGCAGGAACGGGGTTCTGATAGTGGATGATTAGCCATGATCACATTGAATGGCCGCGCTGGCTTGAAGGGCCAAACGGCCTACTCCTGCACCTATTATGTATTATCTTCTTTAGACTGCAGCAGGTCAAGCATGAGCCTCACCACCAAATTGCACGCAGATAGTGGGAATGGGCAATAAATGCTGCCATTACCAGCAACACCCAGATCCTAAAAATAAATGTTAAAAAATATCTTGTTCTACATTCTCATCATTTCCTAAACAGTTTTCCCTTTATCCCACTTATTTATTTAGTGCATTGGGCTTGAATTCACCTAACACAGGTGAAACCATTTTCTATTTGTCAACCTTTCCAAACCTTTTAATAATTTAATGAACAACAAATAACATACTAGAAGAATTTAGTGGCTCCATCAGCATTTGAGGAGGAACATTTCTATTCAAGACTCTGCATCAGGACAGAGTGCGAAGAGGAAAGATTATCAGTACGAATTGAGGTTCGATAAAGGTTAGTAGGTGGTGGGTGAACTAGATGGGGAGGGACATGATGGGTAGATGGAACTCATCATCCACTCCCACTCACAATTTTAAATGATTTTTATAAAGACTTCACTTCGCTAAAGAAGAGACCTGGTTGTTTTATTTCATTCAATTCTAATTTCATTTCCACCTTCTCCAGTACTGCCTTCCCTTTTGCAATAAGACAAATCAAATGATTCAGTGTTCAAAGGATGTTTTTTTTCAAAGTTTCATAACATCTAGGCAAACATTAAATATTGGGTTGTTCAAGTACAAACATTAAAAGGGCTTTCTCACGATGCGACCTGACGCAAGACTTAACAAGAGTTTAACATCGTGGGAACCTCCTGCGATAACAGTACGGCATTCGTGGACCACCGAGGACCTCCGTGGCGCTAACGGCAGGTAGTCGTGTAACTTTGTAAGGTCGGGAGAAAATTCAAACATTTTTGAATTTCTCCAAGAGTGACTTGAGCATTTTTTGGTGAGCGTTGCAACATTGTATGAACGCAGATGCCAGTGCGATATCCGTGCGATATCCGTAATGACTCTTGCGGGTACCGTGGGAACTCCTGCGAACGGTAAACCCGGAAGCTTGACAGAGGGGACACAAGGTGAGTAAAAAAGGTGGTCTCAATATCGCCAACGGACCATGTGTCCATCGAGGACCCTGAAATGTTCAGCTATTTAAACGTGTTCTTCACCTCTTGGTAGAAAATGAAATAAGACAATCAGCACGGTAAATGTGATACAAAGTCTTTATTTCTATTTGACAATATAAGAAGACGAATTCTGTCACATATTGAGAGGAGATGCATCACACAAAACATTTGTCTGTAAAAGGGCCTCGCAAACACGAAATACAACAAATGAGGCACCCGAGATTATTTAAAACACATTATATCCATCAACCTCCGCTACAAGCGTGAACTCAGGCATTTAAAGGGACAATGCAATGTTCTAAACGGCAGGTTTTGCGGACGAACATCTTATAGGAAGCACTTTTCAGAGGACAACACTAGGAAGTCAGCTTATAACATGCAGTAGTGTTCCTGTGGTCGGCTACCCATCAATATAGCTGTCCTGCCACGGCACACTCCCCAATTGTGAATTGTAGTAAGCGCAGAGATGGTCTCTTTGCTCTTTCACACTGGATGTGCCCGAGTTACCTTTCAAACGCTGTAGACCATTTTCAACTTGTTTGCACCACTTCTCCAAGCACCTAGTGTTACTTCCCCTGTGTCACTGTCCACTATGTCACCGTCCTGGATGGATGTTGCTGATCCAGCAGCTGCACCTCTCATTCGGATCAGGTTGTGCAGAACACATGCTGCATATACTATACTCTCCACATTCTTGGGCCTCTGCTCCATTGTCTTGAGCAAGCATCTAAATCTGTTTGCCAAGATGCCAAACGAATTTTCTACTACCCTCCTGGCCCTTGACAGCCTGTAATTGAAGATCCTCTGTTCCCTAGTTAGATTCCTCTGTGGATATGGCTTCATAATCCAGGGCCGTAGTGCAAAGGCTTCATCAGCAACCATCGCATATGGGATGTCCGGGCTGTCTTCTCCTGACAGAGGTTCTGGATCAGGCATGCCTGCTGTTCCACCTTCCATTTTCTTTCCAAGCCAGGTTTCTTTCCAAATCCGGCCATCACCAACACTTCCAGGTGTGCCCACATCCACATACAGGAGGTTGTAGTTATAATCAACCACCACATGTGTGAGCAAAGTTCCACCTGTTTTCAAACCCCAGTGCAACTCTCTTCCACGCATCTGGTGTACTGGGGCATTCCATCACTTCAGCTGAATAAAATTGGATGATCGCCTCACAGGTTTCTCGGACAATACCACAGATGCTGTTGGTGGCGACAAGAAAGTTGTAAGATAGACTTTTATAAGAATCGCCTGAGGCCAAGTAGCGGAGGGTGATTGCTATGCGCAACCCTGGTTCCAGTGCCTTTCTCATTACAGTGTCAGTCTTCTTCAGCAGAGGTCCCAAATTATTCTTTAACTCATTAAAGAGCTCGGGTGAAATTCTGACAAAGTTTTTGAATGCACTTTTATCCTCCGCACAGCACATTAAGCAGTTGCTCATATTGTCCAAATTGAGGTCTCCGTTGAAACATGGGCTTAACCCAGTGAGACTTCCTCTTAATTCTCTTTTTAATTAATCTCACCCTTCTGCCTTCACGCAAGCGTTTTCGATGCACGTTGCGCTAATGCATACAGCGCGTCAATGAAAATAACAACCAGCCTGTACTCGAACCAACTTTGTATAGGCATGTCTGCAAATGAGCCAATTCTACGAACGGAGGATATTTATTTAGTGTGTGAAAAAAAGTGACATCATTTGTGCCACGTGATTAACTACACTACAGTCCACGATGTTCATTCACGATTAACGGGAAAGATCGGGAGACGGACAAGTCACTCGCACAAATGACAGAATTGCCGAGTACCGTGGGAACTCTTTATCTACCCCCCGTTATATCGTGCGGAACTCGTGCTGGATCACGACCACTTCACTCTGGTGACATCTTGCGTCAGGTCGCACCGTGAGAACCGGCCATTACATACAAAATAATATTAATATTTAACAACGTGATACAAAATACTCATTTCAATTGACAGAGAAGATCCATAATTATGTGAGGATTTTACAATATTTTGCTACTATTCAAAGCACCGAGTTCAACGTGATAACAGTATGCATCTATAATCTCTGCGATGCCCAGCATACATTTCTCTTGACAGTTAATTGATTTTAAAATACAATTTGCAGACCAATGAAATGTGGAGTGAGTTATTGGAAGTTGTACCATGTGGCATTGCTTACCTGCAACAATTCCTTCTGGAGGATTTAGTGTTAATTCTGCAAAGAAACATAGATGGATTACAAACAGATTCACAGGTCTTCAAAACTGCTACACAATACCAAAGGAGGAGACAGTGACTGAACTTGTATATGCAACGACATACTTATTTCATTCACAACATTGAGTGGCACTATTTACTTGCATAATAACCACTCTGATTCAATTTCTTATGAAAGTTTTTAATTTGTCACATTGGATGGAGAAGGAATGTCTATGGGGAAAGTTTCCAGTTCAACTCAAGGATACCTTCAGGTGTAACGCCTTTTTGGATGTCCTCAGCTCGTGAGAGCTGTAATGGGTTGATTTTGACTTTAACATATTTCATTAGCATCCTCCCAAACCACAAGAAGCAGCAACCCTTAACTTCACGTTCCCCTGACGGGATCTTTACATTCTTCAAAACTTCATCATCACAAAACATTAACACTCTCTCCACAGATGTTGCTTGGCCTGTTGAATGGTTCCAGAACTTTGTTTAAAAGTCAGATTTCAAGCATCTACAATTTCTTTTGCTTTTCTAATAGAGGTAGAGAATGTTAGGCTTATTCTTGCTGGAGGTGGTCAATACCTGCCACTTTTGTAGCACAAATATTGCTTGCCACCTATCAGCAACACCCAAAAGTCATGGATTGAAGCATGCCCGACCACTGACAATAAGGCCTCTACCATTGTAAAAATATTGTTACGCAAAATCATACCGCGATTCGGTGTTCCTGCGCGTTTAAGTTCAGATAATGGTCCTCATTTTATTGCTGCTATAAACAAATAAATGTGCCAAAAATTACAGATACGTCAACAGCTCCATTGTGCGTATCGACCTCAGGCCACCGGATTGGTAGAATGGGCAAATCAGACTTTGAAAACCAAATTAGCAAAATTAATGGCACAGACTGGCTTAGCATGGTTAAAACTGCTTCCTGTAGCTCTTTTTCAGATACGCACTACACCTTCTGGTATGGCACGAATAACGCCTGCGGAAATCATATATGGTCGACCTTTATGGACGCCGTGGAATGACCATGCCCCCGCAGTGGTCCATTTCCACCAGATGACTGAGGAAATGACATCCTGTGTATTAACTTTAACCCGCGCTTTGCAAACTTCTCATTCACAGGTCAGGACTGCATATGGTGAGGAGTCAGCAGTCAAAGTTCCATCTAATATTGAGCCATGTTGCTATGTGCTGGTCAGGAACTGGACGCGTAAGCACTTGGACCCACATTGGGATGGTCCCTTCCAGGTCATCCTCACCACTCCGCCCGCTGCCAAGGTCGAGGGTCGTGCTGCATGGGTTCATCTGCACCACTGCAAATTGATTGGGGAGCCCAATCAAAAGGGGGGAGAAGAGTAATTTTTATTAGTTTTTACATTTCTGCTTTCCTTGGGAGTTGTATCCTTATAAGTTTAATTGAATTCGTATTCTTATAAGTTTAGTTGTATCCTTATAAGTTTAGTTTTGAATCTTAATAAGTTTAGTTTGAATCTTAATAAGTTTAGTTTTGAATCCTTATTTTGCTATATGGTTAAGAATATGCGACTGATTACTGGACTGACTGACTAAACGACGTTTAAATTGAGTGAATAGTTGTTTAAGCTAATTAAGTAAGAAATGAGCTTTTTGTGCGCCTTTGCATATTCCAGATAAATTAAAATGAATCGATTCATCCTGTTATGCATCTTGATGCTACTACAGATGGAGGGAAATGAAGGAAAAATTTGACGATGTGTCCCGGGACAAACAAGCAGTCTTTCACCTCTGCAAAATAAATGTAGTACAGTGCAATGACCCAGATGTCTTTGGATCCTGGAACGTCACCAAGATTGACTATTGCAATGGGATACTGCGTCAGCCCGATTGGCAGGCAGACTTAGATAACCAACACCTGTGGGAATTACCCTGTTGGTTTCAGGAGTGCAAATTTGACTTTTTCTGCAGACGGAATTCTTTAGAAGACAACTCGGCAAAGGAACATTTGTATGATGGACTATACTATCGAGAAGCATTAGAGGTCTACCCTTTGCACCTCATATTCCGTCTGGGGACCTTGCGTCCTTATGGCATTAACATTGAATTCTCCCAATTTGGCTAGCCCTTGCTGTCTCCTCCCCTTCCTTAACCCTCTAGCTGTCTCCTCCCACCCTCCCATCCGCCCGCCCTCGGGCTCCTCCTCCTCCTCCCCTTTTCCTTCTTTCTTTCCCCCCCCCACCCCCCATCAGTCTGAAGAAGGGTTTCGGCCCGAAACGTCGCCTATTTCCTTCGCTCCATAGATGCTGCTGCACCCGCTGAGTTTCCCCAGCAATTTTGTGTACCTTCGATATTCCAGCATCTGCAGTTCCCTTTTGAACAGAGGTCTACCCTTGTTTACAGGAGAAAGAACACGAGAAAAAACATGGGAAAAATGGGCATTGGAAGAAACAGACTCTAACATGTTTATACAAGCCCATAATGAACTATTTGGTAACGGACAAATTGTTTTACCTTGCTATGAAATCAGTTAGTAGCCTATTAGCAGTGTCTACAGAGTGTGGGAGGACTGAACGGTTAGTAAGGTGTCAAGGTGAGAAGTCAGTTCTGGTCGAAACTGTCATCAACTGTTTGCCACTACCTCGTGATAATGGGCATTCTTACCCGGGTTGTGAAGACAAGACTTATGCGGTGTACTATCAGAAATGTGTCTGTTCTTTTTAAAGGATAGATATGCCTTATACTATCTGTGGCCCGAGGGAGGGACATGTACTATTGTGAAAGACAGATATATGATGCGAATTCAGGACAGAACTAGTAACATCACCAACATCAAAATGACATTATTACCGTGCTCGATGGGATGAAGGAGGGCATTGAATGAGGAGACCGGTGGATTTGGGGGATAATATAATTGGATCATTAGTATGGCCATATATTCAGCAATAGTGGTTTTGTGTTTGTTCGTGGGAATTGCTATTGTTAAATGTATTATTGCTAGACTAATGACAGCCTTGGGTAATGTGGAAACTGGTGAGAAGATATTATTGCAACATCTAGAATAAGAAGACATTCCAATGTTGAACAATGAGGAAGTTGAAAGGATGGTAAATGCGCAGGTTGAGAAAGAATTGTTAGAAGACGAATGTATTAGAATGAATAAAATGGATAGACCAGAGGTATGGAACCCAGAATAGCTGAGCACCCTAAGGGCTAGGGTGTGAAGCACAGCATAGAAGTAGGGAACAGCATTGATGTCAACAAGCCAGCCTGCCGACCTACGTGGACCAGGTTTTGGGGGCTATAAAGCATCTCGAGGTTAGGAATAAACTTGGATGACTAATAAGCCAATGCTGATGAATCTCTGCCTGTGTTATTATCCTATTAGTGATCATGGAATGACCAGAGTGGGGGAATGAGGAAATATTATATAATAGAACCGCTCGGATAGTGACTTTTTTTATAAGCCAGGTAATTTGCAAAAGAAAAGCTTGGGGTTTTCAGAAGCACATGTGTCCTGGAGAAATGAAGTGCAGGGAAGCAACACAGAGCGAACAGATGAATCAAAACATAGAAACCTGAATCTGAACCTGTATAGCTTAGTTTATTGCTTTGAGGCAATTATAACACTGGAGGAAATTGTATTTGATATGACTTTGTGTTGAAGAATGGATAGCTGAATAGGGGCCTCTCCTTAGGCCAGAGGTCATCTGCTCTTTCTCTATGGCACATTCTTGAGCTGTGAGGGTTATGCTGAGATCGAGACCGACTTCAAGGCTGAAATATAATAGACTCTGTAGTTAGCCTTGGCTATGTTAAATTATAATGAGTTTAGGATAAGGGATAGGATGAGTGTGAAGGGGAGTAGTTGCTTGGAGAGGAAGAGAATTAGATTGATGGATATGTGACCTTCCTATGTCCTATATTATAGAAAGTCGAAGAAGCAGATGTAATTCGGATGTAATGGTCTGAAGTTGTATCCTTGCACCAAACACTTATTTAGTTGACAGATTTACGACCCATGTACGCTTGGTTGGGAGATGTGTATGGGTTTTGAACTTAGAAACTGTAAATTCGGCAAACTTAAATAATTAATGTTTTAAATACATAGGTAATAGTATTGTAAACTGTATAAAATTGTAGTGAAACAATTTATGAAATGTATTGTCTTAGTAGGACTGTAAACATTAGACTTTGTTTAGATTTATAGAAATATCTTTCTTCTTGGTATGGAAAGTGTGTATGACTTGTGTGATCATTGTATTACATGTATCTTATATTTTGAGGAGTGGTCTTTGATAATTGAGCCTACTGGGGTTTTGCTGTGTTGAAATAAAATAATTCTAAGCAGAGATATACCACAGGCAAACAAAGGTTGTAAGATGAGGCCAGGGAAGAGGAATCATGTGACTGATGTTGTAAATCACCAGAAGGACTCAGATGATTGGTTACTAGCTTGTCATGCCCTCTGTATCTGAAATGTCTAATACCTATATAAATGCCATGAGTTCTATCAAAGTTACTCTTCTCTGGACCCACCCCAGAGCATCAGCTCTGTGTTGGAAGGTTCAGAGACTAGTCTCAGCTGAATAAAGAATCGATTTCAACAGCTACAAGCGTTTGAGTCAAGTTGACTTTAGATTGACAAAATAACTCAGTTTAACAGATGCTTAATGATTATATAATCTTTGCATTTCTGGACCGTTAGTTAGTTCTTAGAACTTGCACCCCGGAGCTGCTGGCTCTGTGTGGCGAATACTAAGAACTCTGCAGCACTGTAATAGAATTATTAAGTTGTAACAAGTGCTTGTATTGAGTTTTATTAAACTAAAGATTGACTTAAAAGAATCCAATTCCTCAGAACACCAGGAAGTGGTCAACATCAGACTTTTAGTTATATACTAGACTAAGTGGGATCCATTGGGTCCCAGCATCACACGGGAGGGCTGGTCCCCCAACGCAATATTCCACCTCTCCACCAATTCCAATATTGGTGGCCAGTGGGCAGGGGGGGGCTTTCTGTAGCGCTAGTATTGGTGTTGTGGGCTGAACGGACTAGTTTCCAGAAGGCTAGTATGGGCATTGTGGCCGAATGGATTCTTGGGCTGGCGGCTCAGTCACTCAAGCTTATTGTGCTGGCAGCTCACTCAGTCACGGCTGGTGGGCTGGCAGTTGACTCACGGCTATTCCTTGAAATTCCATTTCAAGCAGGGTGCCAGGCCACCAAATTCAAGTGCATTTTCTTAACATTTCAAGCAGGGTAAAAGGCCACCAAATTCAAGTGCAGTTTCATACCATTTCAAGCAGGGTGCAAGGCCACTAAAGACAGCGAGTCGTGACCTCTCCCTTCCTCCATCTTGCAGAGACTGAGCCCACACTTCTGGGTTTTATAGTCCCTCTCCCCCTCCCACCAGAAGGGGCATGGCCTTCATGGCGTGATTGACAGGAGAGAGAATCTCAACATTTTATTAAAATACTAATAACTCTTATTTTTCATCGATGGGAAAAATCCTCGGCACCGGAGTAAGATGGCCAAAAATCACAGCTGTATATGGTAGCGTTTTTTCTAAAATCAATATAAAGCGCAAACAGGAAGTGGTCAAGATTAGATTTTTAATTATATAGAAGGCAAGGCAACTTTGATTAGGCAAGTCAACTTTAATTAGGCAACACAGCTTTAGCATTTCCAAACACACACACACTTTTTCTTCTTTTCCTTCTCTTCCCCCCTTTTTTTCTATTTCTTTTTTTTACTCTTCCTTTCTGGTCTTCTTTTTTTTCTACATATCTATGGGCTCTTTCTCTCTATCGATCCACAAATTACCAATTGACAACTTCTGGGGCCTACACATCACTACTTTCTTTAATCTCTTCTTTTTTCTTCTTTTCTTGCGTCTATTATTTTTATATTGTTAAATTTAAAACAAGAAGTGGTACACGAAATGTATTATGTTAAATGCCATGGTTTATACGATTGTACATTGCTTCTAATTTAAAAATAAAAAAATCTGGACATCACCCGCTACCTTGGCCATCCCTGTCCAACGCCAAAGTACCGCCGCCAAAGGGGGTGGCGGTTTGGATCTCCTCGCCACCGCCTCCCCTCCTCCGCCAGCCTACAGGAAGGTGCGGGGCCGAGTGGTGCAGCTCAAAGATCCTATACTTATAGGATCTTTGGTGCAGCTGCTTCAGACGGCGGAAGGAGACCTCCCTCTCTCTCTCTCCCTCCCTCCTCCCGACCTCGGCGTGCGAGAGGGGTTGTTTTGAAAGCGCCGTTGGTGGATTTACAAGCAGCGGCCGTTATCAGGGCGATAGCGGACGTTATCAGGGCGATAGCGGCCGCTGATTGCAAATCCGCCAGTTATCAACGTATAATTTTTTGTGTGTTGGAAAATAAAATATAATGGCACAGCTGGTGCACTTGCTGCCTCACAGGCCAGAGATCTGTGTTCGATCCTGCCATCAAGCAATGTCTGTGTTGAATTTTCACATTCTCCCTGCAAGCATGTGGGTTTCCTCCCACATCCCAAAGACCCATTGGCTTTGTAGGTTAACTTGTCTCTGTAAAATTGCTCCTAATGTGTAGGGAGTGGGTGAGGAAAGTTAGATAACAGAACTTGTGTGAATGGGTAGACAAAAATGCTGGAGAAACTCAGCGGGTGAGGCAGCATCTGTGGAGCAAAGGAAATAGACTACGTTTCGGGTCGAGACCCTTCTTCAAACTGATGTGAGGGTGCGGGGGGGGAGGGAATAAGAAAGGAAGAGGCGGAGACAGTGGGCTGAGGGAGAGCTGGGAAGTGGAGGAGAAAGCAGGGACTATCTGAAATTGGAGGTCAATGTTCATACCGCTGGGGCGTAAACTGCCCAAGCGAAATGTGTGGTGCTGCTCCTCCAATTTACGGTGGGCCTCACTCTGGCCATGGAGGAGGCCCAGGACAGAAAGGTCAGATTCGGAATGGGAGGGGGAGTTGAAGTGCTGAGCCATTGGGGCAGCTGACACCTAAAGCAGCGGCTACAATAGATGAGGTTGGAGGAGGTGCAGGTGAACCTTTGCCGCACCTGTAAAGACTGCTTGGGTCCTTGAATGGAGTCAAGGGGGGAGGTAAAGCGACAAGTGTAGCATTTCCTGCAGTTGCAAGGGAAAGTCGAGAATAAGTCGAGAAATAAAGCATGAAATGTTCAGATAAGGTGCTCCCGGCCTCAACCAGAAAAATGTCAATCGGAATATGTAAAAATGTAATCGTTACCGCGTCGTGTTTTTGTGAAGATGTAAAGACAATCACATATACACACACATATTTACATACTAACAAGATCAGACTTTTAATAAGTATATGATAATATTATGCAAACTTGTTCATATGTAGCGGTGTCCATCATTGGGCATTAATAACCCAGGTGTGGTCTTATACTGGGTTTTTCCAATTTTACTGATGAAACCTGACTGTTAAAAAATGAAAAACAAAGATGATTTGTTTTAATAGCAAGTCTGACCTGATAAGCTCCCAAGACAACACAAGTACAGTAGCGCCCTCTGGTGATAGAAAGCCCTTACCACAAAAATTATAAAAGATGTAAGCTGTGGTTAAAAAGAGAAGCTGTTCCCATTGGTAACGAGGTCATGAGGTTAGATAAATCTCCTGGGTCTGATCAGATATTTTCACGCACTAGAGGAAGCTAGTCGAGAGGTTGGAAGAGTTCTGGCTGAGATATTTGAATCATCGTTAGACACTGGTGAGGGGTTGGAAGACTGGTAGGTAGCTAATGTTGTGCCTCTATTTAAGAAGGGCTGCAAAGAAAACCTGGGATCTATAGACCAGTAAGCTTGACATACGAGGTAGGAAAATTGTTGGAAAGTATAAGATCATGTGATAGGAGTAGAATTAGGCCATTCTGCCCATCAAATCTACTCCACCATTCAATCATGGCTGATCTATCTCTCTCTCATAACCCCATTCTCCTGTCTTTTCCCCATAACCTCTGACACCCAACTAATCAAGAACTCAATCTCCACTTTAAAAATACCCAAAGACTTGCCCTAACAGCCTTCTGTGGCAATGAATTCCACAGATTCACCAACCTTTGGCTAAAGAAATTCCTCCTCATCTCCTTTCTAAAGGTACGTCCTTTTATTCTGAGCTGCGCCCTCTGGTCCTAGACTCTCCCACTAATGGAAACATCCTTTTCAAGTCCACTCTATTTAGGCTTTTCATTATTGATAAGTTTCAATGAGATCTCCCCTAATTCTTCTAAACTCCAGCGAGTACAAACCCAGAGCCATCAAATGTTCATCATACGTTCTTGGTTCTTGGTTTCTTGGTCCTCCAAAATGTTCTAAATGGAATTTAAACTGGAGTTAATCCAATCATCCTCAGGATCATTCTCATAAACCTCCTCTGGACCCCTTCCAATGCCAGCACTTCCCTCCTCAGAGATGGAGCCCAAAGCTGCTCACAATACTCCAAATGCAGTCTGACCAGTGCCCCATTAAACACTCACCATTACTTCCTTGCTTTAATATTCTAGTCCTCTCGAAATGAATGCCAATGTTGCATTTGCTGAAATTCTGCATCAGTACTCCCAAATCTCTTTGCACCTCCACTTTTTCCCCATTTGAATCTTCTCCCCATTTAGAAAATAGTCTATGCATTTTATTCTTGCTACCAAAGTGCATGACCTCACACTTTACTATGCTGTATTCCATTTGCTACTTATTTGACCTCTCTCCCAACCTGTCCAAGTCCTTCTGCAGGCTCCCTGTTCCCACTACACTACCTACCGCTCCACCTATCTTCATATCACCGCAAACTTGGTCACAGTCATCACTTGCATTATCGAAATCATTAATATACAACGTTCAAAATATCGGACCAAACACCAACCGTGTGGAACCAGAAGCCAACCAGAAAATGCCCCTTTCTTCCCACTCGTTGCCTTCTGTCATTTACCCAATCTTCTATCCATGCTAGTATCTTCCCTCTAATACCATGGGCTCTCATCTTATTTTAGCAGCCTCACATGTGCACCCAAAAGGCTTTCAGAAAATCCAAGTGAGCAACATCCAATGACTCTCCTTTGTCTATCCTGCTATTCACTTCCTCAAAGAATTCCAGGAGATTTGATCTCCCCTTCACAAAACCATGCTGATTTGGGCTATTTTATTACACGCTTCTAAGCACTCGGAAACCTCATCCTTAATAATGGACTCTAAAATCTCACCAACCACTGAAGTCAGGCGAGCCGGCCGATAGTTTTCCCCTTCTTTTGCCTTGCACCCTTCTTAAACAGTGGAATAATATTTGCAATTTTCCAGTCCTTTGGGACCTCTCATGACTCTAGAGATTCTTGAAAGATCACTACCAAATCCTCCAGTCTTTAAAACGACCTATATCTGAACCCTGGGGTTTAGCCCATCTGATCCAGATGACTTATCTACCTTCAGACCCTTCAATGTCCCAAGCACCTTCTCCTTAGTGTGTAGGGAGGAACTGCAGATGCTAGTTTAAACCAAAGACAGACACAAAAAGTTGGAGTAACTCAGTAGGTCAGGCGGCATCTTTGGAGAGTAGGTGGCGTTTCAAGTCGAGACCCTTCTTCAGACTGAGAGGGGAAAGGGGAAGGGGATAAATAGATGATACTTAGGACAAATGAATGGAAGATATGCAAAAAGCAACAGTAATCAGAGACATGTGGAGCCCTCAATGGTCCATCGTTGGCTTTGGAATAGGTGATAACCAGTGGACCTCAACAGGATGACAGTAAAACTAGTACGACGGCTGGGGTGGAGGAGAGGGAGTGGATGCAAGGGTTACTTAAAGTTATAGACATCAATATTCATACCACTGGGTTGTAAGCCACCCAAGCAAAATATGAGGTGCTGTTCCTCCAATTTACGTTTGGCCTCACGCTGACAATGGACGAGGCCCAGAACAGAAAGGCTATAATTAGCTTGAACAGGTGATCAATGGTAGACGTGGTTTCAGTGGACCGAAGGACCCCGTTTCCACACTGTATCTTTCAATCAATCAATTTAGTCTATAACTACGAATCACACTTTTTTCTATCTCTCTAATATTAACCATGTGTTCTGTTATCTAAATCATTCACGTTCCCAAAAAAAAGGGACGAAACATTGAACAAGGATTCGGCATCCAAGTAATAATACCACTGTTGATTATTATCCTTCCTGCATTAAACCAATTTTGGACTCAATTTGCTATTTCCCTCTGAATCTCAAGGGCTTTCAGAATTGTTATTTAACAGCCTGAGTCTTGTCAAACTATTTGCATAGCGACTACATCAACTGGCCAAGGACACACTTCAAAATAATCAAATCATGAGTTAAGGGCCAGTCCCACGAGCATGCAAACTGCATGCGGCAAGCGCGACCAAACCAGAAGCGGGGGCCGCGCGGAGGTCGAGTGAGTGACGTGAAGTTCGAGCGAAGTCCGCGGGAAGTTCGTGTGTGACGTACGGCGTCCAGACGCTGCGTATGCCCGTCGAGGTGGTGCGTACGGCGTTGAGGCGACTGCAGGCCGGCAGGCCGTTGCCGCACGGAATTTTTGAACACGGTCAGTTTTTCGGAGCTCCGCGCGGTGTCGGGACCAGCTCCGCACAACTCCATACGGCTCCAGCGATCGAAGTGGGACTGGCCCCGCGAGGCCATACGGCTCAAGCGACCACGTTAGGTAGCGTTTGCTGCATGGAGTCACATGCCTGTGAGACAAGCCCTTTAGACAATATTTTTTTTTAGAATGCTACAATGGCCATTCCTAGTGAGCCTTTCCAAACGATTACTTACAGTGACCCTCAGAATATTTATGAATACTTACAAGCTCTGCAATCTCTTTTCAAACCTGCTAAACCCCTTAATGTTTCTCCCTCACCATCACCATGTTTATCTAATCCAATATTTCACACATCCTCCTTAACTACCATGTCTGCATCAATCCCCTTTTCGAATATTATACATTTATTCATTTCTTTGTTACCTTTTTTTGGGCATATTCTTTAATTCTATTTTTACTTACACTTATTCTGCTTTCCAAATCTTTTTACTTCCATCCCTGGACTTTCTATGATCTTTTTCTGCTATATTCTATTTCCATACGTCTTGCACATTTCCATTTTGTTCCACAAACAGCAAGACTGGCCGTTTTGCAATTTTGAGAACTTCTCTATAAACTATGCATAATTTGATTGATGATTACTACCACAAAGAAAGCTCTCCCAATTATATTCTGGTTGTATAACTCGTCCATTCCCACCCAAAAACCGTTCCCTCCGCAACTCCCTGGTCAACTCGCCCCTTCCCATCCAAAAACCGTTCGCTCCACAACTACCTGGTCAACTCGTCCCTTCCCACCTAAACCACCCCTTCCCCAGGTACTTTCCCCTGCAACCGCAGGAGATGCAACACCTGTCCCTATACCTCCCCACTCGACTCCGTCCAAGGACCTCGACAGTCTTTTCAGGTGAGGCAGAGGTTCACTTGCACCTCCTCCAACTTCATTAATAGTATCAGCTGTTCCGGGTGTGGACTCCTATATATCTTATGTGCTGCATTGGCAAAAGGAATTTCACTACATCTAGGTGTATGTGACAATAAATCAACCTTTGAACCTTTGACCTTTGAGACCAAGCGCAGGCTCGGCGATTGTTTCGCTGAACACCTCTGCTCATTCCGCCTAAACCTACCTGATCTCCCGGTTGCTCAACACTTTAACTCCCCCTCCCATTCCCACACTGACCTTTCTGTCCTGGACCTCCTCCATTGGCAGAGTGAGGCCCAGCGAAAATTGGAGGAACAGCACCTCATATTTCGCATGGGTAGCTTACACCCCAGCGGTATGAACATTGACTTCTCTAACTTCAAGTAGCCCTTGCTTTCCCTCTCTCTCCATCCCCTCCCCTTCCCAGTTCTCCGACCAGTCTTACTGTCTGACATTTTATCTCTGTACCACCTACTCTCCTGACATCCGGAAGTGGCGGCGCTGTGATACGGCTGCGGCTCGCCTGCAGTCTGTCCGTTTTTACTTTTTTGTGTTGTTTTTTTTGTCTAGTTTAGTAATTTTTTTGGTTATTAGGTGGTGTTATGTGTGTGGGGGGAGGGTGAAACAGGGCTTTCTGTCTCTTCCTTCGGGGGAATGCGACTTTTTTGTCGTATCCCCCTTCTCTTCCCCCGTCTGCGCTGAGGCCTAATGGCGGAGCTGGCGGCCTCCAACCTGCGACCGACCTCGAGGGTCCGGAGGTGGAACCAGCCAGGACTCACCAACGCGAGGCTGGCCGTCTTCGAGCTGTGGCGGCATTCGGGCAGCGGCATGACTCGGCGCTCCGGTGAGGGCGGACGGCGCGGGGCTGAGACACTCCCGTGCGGGCGGCACGGCTACCGGCTGGAAGGCTCTCCCGTGGGGGCATCCCGGTGCGGGGCTGAGACGCTGCCGTGTGGGTGGCCTGGCTAGCGGCTGGAAGGCGCTCCGGTGAGGGCGGACCGGCTCCCAGGCTGGAAGATGCTCCCGTGGGGCTGAGACGTTGCCGTTGCCGTGTGGGCGGCCCGGTGCGGGGCGGAGACGGTGCTCCGGTGGCTGAGGCGGCGTTCTGGCGGCGGCGACCTGGATCCGGGGCTCGGCCGCGGGCCAGTGGATGACAATGGCGGGAGCTCGCAGGTCACAGGTTGATGCCTGTTTTCCGGAGCACCCGTTGCAACAGCTGCATCCGCTGGACTGGAGGGCGGCAGCTTCGACCACCCCCGGGCCGCGGAGCTTGAACCGCGGGACTGACTTACCATCGCCCGGTGGGGTATCGCCTCGGCGCAGAGGGAGAAGAGGAGGGAAGAGACAGTAACTCTAAGACTTTTGCCTCCATCACAGTGCGGAGGTGTTTGGTGAACTCACTGTGGTGGATGTTAATTTGTGTTTATTGTGTGTTGTTATTATTACATGTATGGCTGCAGGCAACAGCATTTCGTTCAGACCGAAAGGTCTGAATGACAAATAAAGGATTCAATTCAATTCAATTCAATTCAATCAGTCTGAAGAAGGGTCTCGACCCGAAAGGTCTCCCATTCCTTCTCTCCAAGAGATGCTGGCTGCCCCGCTGAGTTACTCCAGAATTTTGTGTCTATCTTAACCAGCATGTGCAGTTCTTTCTTACAATATATTCTGTCTGTATTCATTATAACCAGAAATATATACTACCATCAACAATCCCACCCACAACAGTCATTACGCTAAATCAGATCATTTGGATAATGTCATTGACATGAACACCCCTGGCTCCATCTTACAGCAACTTATTCAATCCAGCCTTGCCAAACAAGGCCTGGAGAAAAGATGGTGTGACTGCTGAAATTCTCAAAGTGGATGGCGAGGTGCTTGAGTCACAAATTCTTTGTTCGCATCTGAGAGAAATACATGCCAAAGGACCATATTCATGACCATCTTCGAGAAAGGAGAAGTTTGACAGTAATAATACGATAGTAACTAGAGAGAAATCACCTTACTGTCTGATCTGGGGTCATCTTCAGGATCCTTCACAACTGCCTCCTTCAAGCTGTGCCTTAAATCACAACAAACATGATTTTCATCATGCAACAACTTCAGAGATGTAGGATGCAGCACCAACTACATATAGTCTTTTTTTCAATCTTATTAAAGCTTTTAATTCCCTCAATTGAGGAACAAGTTCCTCAAATTTGGCTAGCCACAGAAATTTGGCATGCCTGTTGCAATTCTCACCAATGGAATGATAACAGAGAATCTTGGTACATATTGGTGTCAGTCAAGGTTGCACCAATGTCTTAACACATTTTTCCAAATCTTGTTTTCCAACATAATCCGACTCCTCACCTCAAATAAGTTTTCTGCTGGCACATAACTGATCTGAAAGGACTAAGGGGAGACTCTTCAATCCACATTACTTCCACTCGAATGTTAACGGAACAAGGTGAAAGAAGCAGACAGATATATTTGCAGACGATCGGAGTCAAAGCTCATTCTGTTGTCAACTTGCTCACTAAACCCACAAAAGGATGAGCCTTGCACTCAACATCTGCAAAATAAAGATCTTCTGCTGACCTACACTGACCACAAAAAAATAAAGGCTTACAGTAACCAACTTCCCACATCTTGGGAGCCATCTTCCATCAAATACAGATTCATGGAATTCACTATCACCTTCACTGAGAACAGTCTATGGCTGTGTAAAAGGACAAAAAAAAAGTGTTGAAGTCAGGCAGCATATCTGGAGAATATGGATTGGTGGCATCCTGGGTCAGGACAATGAATAAAAGGGCAGTTGAAATCAAGACTTCGAAGACAGCCATGATCCCTGACATCATGTAAGGTTATGAGACTTGGGAGTCTTATTGCAGGCACCTTAAGGCATTGGAGAGACATCATCAACATTGCCTCCACAAAATCCTCCAAATCCACCAGCAGTGTCTTCAAGACTGCCATCCACAGCACAAATCATTGAGCTCTGTAGTACAGGACACGTTGTTCATAAACCCATCACCAGACTCCTGAGATAGGCATTATTTCAAGCTATGTCAAGGGGAGCGAATACCAGACACAAAGGAAAAGATCCAAGGAAGCTCTCAAAGCTTCCTTAAAAAAAAGATAACATCCCTTCCGACACTTGGGAATTCCTAGCCCACAAATGCAAACATTGCACTTAGGATGGCATTGAAAACCTCACAACCAGGAGTTGGAAATACATGGAAGCCCATTAGAAACATCACCTGACAAAAATACTCACTTGCCCATCCATTCAGGCACCATCTGCCTAACTTGTCAAACTTCAGGTCTCACGCTAGTCTCATCATCCATCTTAAAACTGGTGCAGCAACAAGTGCTACTTGATTCCCCGAGAGAATGTGTTGGCTCAAGCCAGCAGATACATGTCCCACAGGTAAACTTGGTGACCAGAGAGTACACACCTACTTGAGACCCATAGGCACTGTAGAAATCACAGGTACAGAAGTGATTATGAAGACTTTTGACACATTGGGGGGTTAATCAGTTCAAGTTGGGATGTTATGTTACAGCTGTACAAGGTGCTGGTGAAGCCACAGTTGGAGTATTGTGTTCAGATTTTGTCACTCTTCTATAGGAAAGATGTTGTGAAGTTGGAAAGAGAGCAGGGATTTACAAGGATGTTGCCAGGTCTTGAGGGCCAGAGCTATAGGGAGAGGTTGGGCAGGCTAGGACTGTATTATTTGCAGCACAGGAGGATGAGAGGTGACCTTATAGAGGTATATGAAATCATGAGGGGAATAGATAGGCTAGATACAGAGTATTTTACCCATTGTAGGGGAATCAACAAGGGGACATAGGTTTGAGGTGAGAAAGGAATGATTTAATAGGAATCTGAGGGGCAACTTTTTCCACGGGAGATCGTGAGTGTATGGGATGAGCTGCCAGGAGGTCGTTAAGATAGAAACTAAAACAACATTTATTTAAAAGTAATTCAGACAGGTACATGGATAGGAGAGGTTTAGAGGGACATGGGCCAAATGCGGCAGGTGAGACTGCAGCGAAGATGGGGCACCTAGGACGGCATGGGGAAGCTGGGCTGAAGGGCTTATTTCTTGTGCTGTGCGGCTTTATGAGTCTAAATACAATTCTGTCTTCCAGCTCTCAAACACGTTGACCATTGATTTAAAACACACTTTTCATCACAAGGACCAACTCCGTAGCCAATGATTCAGTTATCTGGATCACCAGGGATTCAAAACACTTCCAGCGTCAGGTTTTTATAGCTGACTTGTGGCTTGTGGAGGAGAGGAGAGAACGAAAGGAGAGTGACAGAGAGAAAGAAAGACGGAAAGGAGAGTGACAGAGAGAAAGAAAGAAAAGGGGGGAGGGGCATTGGGGGTGGGATAACATGGGGCGGTGGTGGTGCAAGGACCTGAACCACAGGGCCGGGGACCGAGATCAGGCCCACAAACTACCAAAGACTCGCCTCCACTCCGACCTTTACAAGGAGGTGGTCCGAGTCACTTCCTCACTCACTATCCATTCCCTCCCTTCTCCATCACTCACGCTTGTACTCAGCCATCAACCGCTTCAGCGCCGTTCCCGCCATCACCGACTGCCAGTCCGTTACTGCGCCACAGAGGGATGGGGGACCGATTATACCGACACACCGCGGCCAGCCACTTCCGGCCGAGGGCCTGGGGAAGATGATCAGCGGTGCACGGCTGAGGTTCTCACCAAAGGTTCTCACCCATCGCCATGGTGGCGGTGCTCTTGCATGACGGGCTCTGGCTCTGGCTCGTTTGTTTACTGGCCTCAGTGCCGCTCAGCCATGGTCAACTGGCGGAGAATGGAGGAGCCTTCGACACCGGGCAGTCAGCCCCCGCGGTTGTGACTGCAGCCCAGCAGCGCAGGTAAAGGAGGAGAGGGGCCCACCCAGACCCAGCTGCAACTTCTTACTGCTTGAACGTTGAAGCAATGCCGGGCAACTCGGAGATATCGTTTCCTTTTCACTTAGTTCCGACCATCGTCTCCATTCTCTCCCTCCCCCTCCGGTTTACTGCCTGGGTTTATTCCTTTTCAAACCCCAAATTTCCCCCACCTTCCAAATTCCATCCTCAAACCCCTCTACGTACTTTCTTTCTCTAAGATGCACCAACCTTTTCCTTTGGTTATGCTTCACGATCACCTACATTTGCAACAAAAAAAAAAAATCAGTTTTGTGTCCAGTTCTTATGAGTCTTGTGCCATTTAGTTGGTTTTGACAGCCTCCATGTTTAAACCACAAAATTGAAGTGAAATAACTAAATCCATCAGTGTGATCATGATGACCAAGATTTTATGTTGGAATTTCAGACCATACCAGCTTTTGCTGTGATAATTTAGTAGATGCCCAACCTTGCAAATTAATGCTCCAAGCCCTCTGGGATCTGCTCTCTCTAAGGACCACCAGTCCCTCTCTCAGATACATCAGTAATACCAATTGTAGTATTGGAAAGGAAAATAGTAAAAATAAATAATAAGAGCTGTGCAGGGCGGTGTAGTGGTAGAGCTGCTGCCTCACAGCGCCAGAGACCCCGGTTCGATTCTAACCTTGGGTGTTGACTGTGTGGAGTTTTCACGTTCTCCCTGTGACCATGTGGGTTTTCTCCGGTGGCAGTCTAAAATTTAAAGGCACATGCCATTATCAATGACATGCAAAACAGGCCAAATGGCCACTACATCTCTAACAACCTTAGACTTGTGTAGCATCTCCCACTATCTTGGATGCCCGTTTTGCAGACAATGAAGAATTCATGAGGTTTGGTCACAGCTTGTGACAAAGTAAATGCAGCAACCAATTTGCCCACAAGATTGTCTCACAAAAAGCAATGTGATCATGATCAGAATATCTGTTAGAGCAGTAGATTACACAGTAATGGGAGAACTCACCTTCAAAATAATGCCATGGGATCTTTTAAGGAGATAATAAGGAGAGATTGGACAAACGTATTGTTTTCTCCGAGTGTCAGAAGCTGAGGGGTGACCTGATAGAAGTGTATAAAATTATGAAGGGCTCAGTTAGGGTAAATTATCAGAACTTTTTTTCAGGGTGGAAATGCCTAAACTAGAGCCCATAGATTTAAGATGAGGGGGAAAGTTTAAAGAATATGTGCGGGGCAGGTTTTATTTACACTGAGGATTATAAGGTCTTGAACATGGTGCCAGTGTGGTGGTGGTGGAAGCAAATTTGATAGTGGTGTTCAAGATGCTTTTAAATACGCACAGATGTGCAAGGAATGGAGGGATATTAATCACGTGCAGGCAGAGAGGATTAGTTTAACTTGTAATCATGCACAGACATTGTGAACCGAAGAGCCTGTTCCTATGCTGCACTGTTTTATGTTCTATGTTTTCTATCCATCCGAGTAGCAGAGAGGACCTTGATGTTATGTCCCAAAGTGAAATAAGTTATTTATGTCAATTTAATTGTTTATAAATCCTGATAGCCAATCTCATGGAAGCAGCATGGACAACCAAGATTGGAGTGCAGCATGTTCTATTAATGTGTTGTGTTATTAGGTATTTGTTATATGATGTGAATCCGCCTGAAGGATTTAATCTTAGGCGGGATGTCTATCTACGCATGGCGTCTTTGATGAAAAGTCTGCTAAAGAATGAAGCTTGGGTACTTGTCTTACCTCCCTGGGGACGTCTCTACCATTGGCAAAGCAAAGATCTTGAACAAGTTCGCATTCCCTGGTCTGCATTCTTTGACGTGTCTAACCTAAACAAGAACATCCCCGTTATCGAATATGAGGAGTTCATTGCAGGTAACAGTAATCTTAATGTGCCTCTGGAAATTTTAGCTGCCTGTTAGTTTAGTTCAGACATAAACAAGAAACAATTTTATTTTAATGAGCGCTTCCTAATCCATTTTTGGGTTTTAAAGTTTTATTTTGTGATATCTTTCAGATTCAGTCTTAATTATGGTGTACCAAGCACGATCTTCTATCGAAACATTTCTAAGATTAGACTTCAGTTGTCAATTTTTCTCTTAATCCTTTCCTGTCTGAGTTAAAACTCGCAGCTCTAAATCCATATTTAAAAATCGTTGTCTTATCTACTCTGATGCCTCAAAATCCTTTTTATAATATGGTAATCAAAATTGTACACAGTTCTCCCAAGTATGGCCTAACCAAATTTGTGCCTTATTTATTTGTGCACCCTTTTCATCCTGCCCACTTATTCTTTCTTTGTAATTATTTTTCCAATCATCTCCTTTCCTTGCCAAAATAGAATAGCACATGTGCAAAAGTTTATTTGCCAATTATTTGCTCATTCTCTAAATCTAATAATATTTCGTAATTTGATTAATTCCACCTCAGCATAGAATATTGGTATAATTTGGTATCATTTGAAAATTAAAGAAATTGTTTGAATAGAGTCATACAATGTGGAAACAGGCCCTTCAGCCCAATTTGCCCACACCGACCATCATGTCCCAGCTACACAAGTCTCACCTGTAAGCATTTGGTCCATATCCCTCCAAACCTGTCCTATCCATGTACCTGTCTAACTGCTTCTTAAATGTTGGGAGAGTCCCTGCCTCAACAACCTCCTCTGGCTGCTTGTTCCATACATCCACCAGCCTTGTGTGAAAAAGTTACCCCTCAGATTCTTATTCCCCTTCACCTTAAACCTATGTCCTCTGGTCCTCGATTCACTAACTCTGGGCAAGAGACTCTGTGCATCTACCCGTTCTATTCCTCTCATGATCTTATATACCTCTATAAGATCACCCTCATTCTCCTGCGCTCGAAGGAATAGAGTCCCAGCCTACTCAAACTCTGCATATAGCTCAGACTCTCGTCCTGGCAACATCCTCCTAAATCCTCTCTGTACCCTTTCAAGCTTGACAACATCTTGCCTATAACATGGTGTCCAGAACTGAACACATAGAAATATAGGCGCAGGAGTAGGCCATTTAGCCCTTTGAGCCATTGCTATTGAGCTAATGGGATGTTGGCCTTCATTGCAAGAGGATTTGAGTTTAGGAGCAAGGACTTCTTTGTAATGTAAGGTCGTCTAAATCATTAATGATCATCCCATTCAATATGATCATGGCTGATCATCTAAAATCAGTACCCCTTACCTGCTTTTTCCCCATATCCCTTGATTCCTTTAGTCCTAAGAGCTAAATCTAACTCTCTCTTGAAAACATCCAGTGAATTGGCCTCCACTTCCTTCTGTGGCAGAGAATTCCACAGATTCACAGCTCTCTGGGTGAAAAGGTTTTTCCTCATCCCAGCCCAAAATGGCCTACCCCTTATTCTTAAACTGTAACCCCTGGTTCTGGACTCCCCCAACATCGGGAACATTTTTCCTGCATCTAGCCTGTCCAATCCCTTAAGAATTTTATATGTTTCTATAAGATCCCCTCATCCTTCTAAATTCAAGTGTATACAAGCCCAGTCGACCCATCCTTTCATCATATGTCACTCCCGCCAACCCGGGAATTAACCTGGTGAACCTACGCTGCACTCCATCAATAGCAATAATGTCCTTGCTCAAATTAGGAGACCAAAATTGCACACAATACTCCAGGTGCGGTCTCACCAGGGCCCTGTACAACTGCAATACAAGGACCTCCTTGCTCCTAAACTCAAATCCTCTCGCAATGAAGGCCAATATCCCATTAGCTTTCTTCACTGCCGACTGCATGCTTACTTTCAGTACAAGCACACCCAGGTCGCATTGCATCCACCCTTTTCCTAATATGACACCATTCAGATAATAATCTGCCTTCCTGTTCTTGCCACCAAAGTGGATACCTCACACTTATTATCTGCCCACTCACCCGACTGATCCAAGTCACCCTGCAGCCTCATTGCATTCTCATCGCAGCTCACACTGCCACTCAGCTTGGTGTTATCTGCAAACCTGGAGATGTCACATTTTAATTCCCTTGTCTAAATCATTAATATATATTGTAAATAACTGGGCTCCCAGCACCAAGCCTTGTGGCACCCCACTAGTCACTGCCTGGCATTCTAAAAATGACCCGTTAATTCCTACTCTTTGCTTTCTGTCTGCCAACCAGTTCTCTATCCATGTCAATACCCTACCCCCAATGCCATGTGCTATGCTTTTGCACACTAATCTCTTGTACGGGACCTTGTCAAAGGCTTTTTGAAAGTCCAGATACACCACATCCATTGGCTCTCCCTTATCCATTCTACTTGTTACATCCTCAAAAAATTCTAAAAGATTAGTCAAGCATGATTTTCCCTTCATAAATCCTTGCTGACTTTGATCGACCCTGTCACTGCTTTCCAAATGCGCTGCTATAACATCTGTAATAATCGACTTAAGCATCTTTCCCACTACCGATGTAAGGCTAACTGGCCTATAATTCCCCGTTTTCTCTCTCCCTCCTTTCTTAAAAAGTGGAGTTACCCTCCAGTCCACAGGAACTGATCCAGATTGAGAGAACATTGGAAAATTATCACCAATGCATCCACGATTTCTGGGGCCACCTCCTTAGGCACTCTGGGATGCAGACCATCAGGCCCTGGGGATTTATCTGCTTTCAGTCCCAACAGTTTACCTAAGACCATTTCCTAACTAATGTGGATTCCCTTCAGTTCCTCCTGCCCGCTAGATCCTCGGTACCCTAGTATTTCTGGGAGATTGTTTGTGGCTTCCTTAGTGAAGACAGAACCAAAGTACTCGTTTTAATGTTCTGCCATTTTCTTGTTTCCCATTATAAATTCACCTGTCTCTGATTGTAAGGGACCTACATTTGTCTTCAACACAATACTTTAAATGTGGCCTCGCCAACATCTTATACAACTGCAACATGACCTCCCAACTTCTATATTCGTATAGATAGAACAGAGGAAATAGGATTAGGTCATTTTTGTTACTGTCAAATATAACCATATAACAATTACAGCACGGAAACAGGCCATCTCGACCCCTCTAGTCCGTGCCGAACACATAATCTCCCCTAGTCCCATATACCTGCGCTCAGACCATAACCCTCCATTCCTTTCCCATCCATATAACTATCCAATTTATTTTTAAATGATAAAAACGAACCTGCCTCCACCACCTTCACTGGAAGCTCATTCCACACAGCTACCACTCTCTGAGTAAAGAAGTTCCCCCTCATGTTACCCCTAAACTTCAGTCCCTTAATTCTCAAGTCATGTCCCCTTGTTTGAATCTTCCCTACTCTCAGTGGGAAAAGCTTTTCCACGTCAACTCTGTCTATCCCTCTCATCATTTTAAAAACCTCTATCAAGTCCCCCCTTAACCTTCTGCGCTCCAAAGAATAAAGTCCTAACTTGTTCAACCTTTCTCTGTAACTTAGTTGCTGAAACCCAGGCAACATTCTAGTAAATCTCCTCTGTACTCTCTCTATTTTGTTGACATCCTTCCTATAATTAGGCGACCAAAATTGTACACCATACTCCAGAATTGGCCTCACCAATGCCTTGTACAATTTTAACATTACATCCCAACTTCTATACTCAATGCTCTGATTTATAAAGGCCAGCACACCAAAAGCTTTCTTTACCACCCTATCTACATGAGATTCCACTTTCATGGAACTGTGCACAGTTATTCCCAGATCCCTCTGTTCACCTACATTCTTCAATTCCCTACCATTTACCATGTACGTCCTATTTTGATTTGTCCTGCCAAGATGTAGAACCTCACACTTATCAGCATTAAACTCCATCTGCCATCTTTCAGCCCACTCTTCCAACTGGCATAAATCTCTCTGTAGACTTTGAAACTCTTCTTCATTACCCGCAACCCCACCTATCTTAGTATCATCTGCATACTTACTAATCCAATTTACCACACCATCGTCCAGATCATTGATGTACATGACAAACAACAGTGGACCCAACACAGATCCCTGTGGCACCCCACTCGTCACTGGCCTCCAACCTGACAAACAACCATCCACCATTACTCTCTGGCATCTCCCATTCAGCCACTGTTGAATCCATCTTGCTACTCCACCATTAATACCCAACCATTGAACCTTCTTAACCAACCTTCCATGAGGAACCTTGTCAAAGGCCTTACTGAAGTCCATATACACAACATCCACTGCTTTACCCTCATCAATTTCCCGAGTAACATCTTCAAAAAATTCAAGAAGATTAGTTAAACATGACCTTCCAGGCACAAATCCATGTTGACTGTTCCTAATCAGACCCTGTTTATCCAGATGCTTATATATATTATCTCTAAGTATTCTTTCCATTAATTTGCCCACCACTGACGTCAAACTAATAGGTCTATAATTGCTAGGTTTACTCTTAGAACCATTTTTAAACAATGGAACAACATGCGCAGTACGCCAATCCTCCGGCACTATTCCCGTTACTAATGACATTTGAAATATTTCTGCCATAGCCCCTGCTATTTCTACACTAACTTCCCTCAATGTCCTAGGGAATATCCTGTCCGGACCCGGAGACTTATCCACTTTTATATTTCTCAAAAGTGTCAGTACTTCCTCTTCTTTGATCCTCATAGTTTCCATAGCTACTCTACTTGTTTCCCTTACCTCACATAATTCAATATCCTTCTCCTTGGTGAATACCGAAGAAAAGAAACTGTTCAATATCTCCCCCATCTCTTTTGGCTCTGCAGATAGTTGGCCACTCTGACTCTCTAATGGACCAATTTTATCCCTCGTTATCCTTTTGCTATTAATATAGCGGTAGAAACCCTTCGGATTTACTTTTACCTTACTTGCCAAAGCAACCTCAAATCTCCTGCAATATTTTCTTGTTGCAATGATATGCAAAGGTTCAAATGTTTTCACTTAAAAATTGGATCTCTACTAATCAATCTCTGTTCTCAGAATCTGGTGGGCCATTCATACAGCAAATCTATGTTCTGCAAGGATATGCAGAAGGTTGGACAGAGGGCCATTGGGAGGAAAAGGTGGATGAGCGACTTTGCATGGAGGATCATGCATATGTGAATGACAAACAAGGATTTTATAGGTATTTGCTTGGCTTATTTGTAACTCATGTTTAAACTTCTTGTAATATAGTAAATGTGGAGACTTCCTGGTAGGTCATGGAAGCTTTCCTTGGTAGGACCGATAGTCACACAGCGCAGAAGTTAGTCATAGAGTGATACCACATAGAAACAGGCCCTTTGGCCTCCAT
The DNA here is from genome assembly GCF_010909765.2 of Amblyraja radiata. Lineage (NCBI taxonomy): Eukaryota > Metazoa > Chordata > Chondrichthyes > Rajiformes > Rajidae > Amblyraja > Amblyraja radiata. Next base: position 49,767,086 of record NC_045962.1, on the reverse strand, counting down.
ATCTATGATGGCCATCATGCCTTGCTATACTAATCTCATTTGCCTGCACGAATTCCATATCCATTTAGGCCCTGCCTATCAAGTAACGTCTGGATGCCTCTGAATTGTTGTTACTGTTTCTGCCTCCACCACCTCCCCTGGCAGCTTATTTCAGTTACCAACGAAACTCTGATAATAATTTCCTCTCTAAAAATTCTCCCTCTCACCTTAATCCTATGCCCTTTAGTCTTACGCACTCTTACCATGTGAAACAGACTCTTTACTATCTACCCTAAGTATACTTCTCATAATTTTATATGCAAATGTAATTGAGATTTAAATCCATTGAGATAAACAAATTGCTGGAGTAACTCAGTGGGACAGGCAGCATCACTGGGGAAAAGGAATGGGAGCCTTGTGAGATGAGGCATGTTATTATGTAGGAAGTATGATTGCCCCATTGTAAGGAGATGAAGTTAGCATGTTACTAACTCTGCTATTTATTTTTTTTATAACAGAGGTTGGTTTTGGGGTTACAAGGAGACAAGAGGCCTCAGTGTCGCCTGTGTGTCCGTGCAAGGTTCAGCATCCATCATAGTGCCAGTTCTTCTGAAAAACACCACAGCACAGTGAGTGAGTGACCTGAACATAGAAAGTCCAAAATATCTTTTTATACTTGTGCTATGATGATTTGTAAATTTTGTTGGACATTCAGAGCTGCCAATTAGTACAAATTTTCTGTATTTTGTGCGGAAATGCGATCAGAATACGGATGTATGGATTTGCTTTGTAAAATACGAATTTTTAAAAATCAACCCGACTTCCTGTTTCATCTTGCTGCTTAAAAATGCAAGGATATAAAAAGTCATACTGTACCTCTAAAAAATTATAGCAGATTAAATCTATTAGTATTTTAAATTTCAAGATCTGGATGATTATTTTTGTAAACTTTGATCTGCCTGTCCCGCTCCAGGTTTAAACAGCGCTGTCAGTTTAACGTGTGGGAATTTAAACGAACAGTGCTCTGGGTTCCAAAAATGGCGCTCCCAGCTGAAACGCTATTGCCTTTACACATAGCGCTATGGCCACAGCACTATGGGTTATAGACTGTTAGGGGAGAGAGAGAGGGAGAAGAAGGAGGAGAGGGAGTGGGAGGGAGGGAATAAGAGAGAGGGAGGGAGGGAGAAAAAAAAGGAAGGCGAGAGGGAAGAAGAGAGGGAGGGAGGGAAAGAGGGAGGTGGAGGGAAAGAGGGAGGTGGAGGGAGAGAGGGAGGAGAGGGTGGGAGGGAGGGGAGGGTGGGAGGGAGGGAAAGAGAGCGAGGGAGGGAGAGGGAGGCTTCCAAAATGGCTTTGACATCATCATCTGGTGTTAAAAGCAGGAAGCAGCCGTTCAAACAGCAGTATACAAAGAGATGACAATTATTGCACTGTCAAGTAAGGTGCGTACATGTCAATTGGTAACAAAGTTATGCATTCTTATACTCTTACATGGATATGACCGCACATAAAAAATAACACTTTTTTCAGCAAAATGGCACCGCATACAAATACTGATTTCCTCAGCATAATACTGATTTTTAGGTAGTAGAATACTGAAATGCTCTGACAAAACTTGGCAACTCTGGACAATGCAATAAAATTGACAAATCGCCACAGGGACATTACAGAGTAGGATAACCAAGTAAATTGCCTGCTAAACAATATCACTTCCTTTGATAATTTGAAGTCTGAAACTTTTGGTCGAGAGGAGAGTTGAAGGATATGGGACAGTGAAGCCAAGAGCAAATTCCAATTAGAAACATAGACATAGAAACATAGAAAATAGGTGCAGGAGTAGGCCATTCGGCCCTTCGAGCCTGCACCGCCATTCAATATGATCATGGCTGATCATCCAACTCAGTATCCTGTACCTGCCTTCTCTCCATACGCCCTGATCCCTTTAGCCACAAGGGCCACATCTAACTCCCTCTTAAATATAGCCAATGAACTGGCCTCAACTACCTTCTGTTGCAGAGAATTCCAGAGATTCACCACTCTCTGTGTGAAAAATGTTTTCCTCATCTCGGTCCTAAAAGATTTCCCCCTTATCCTTAAACTGTGACCCCTTGTTCTGGACTTCCCCAACATCGGGAACAATCTTCCTGCATCTAGCCTGTCCAACCCCTTAAGAATTTTGTAAGTTTCTATAAGATTCCCCCTCAATCTTCTAAATTCTAGCAAGTATAAGCCGAGTCTATCCAGTCTTTCTTCATATGAAAGTCCTGACATCCCAGGAATCAGTCTGGTGAACCTTCTCTCTACTCCCTCTATGGCAAGAATGTATTTCCTCAGATTAGGAGACCAAAACTGTACGCAATACTCCAGGTGTGGTCTCACCAAGACCCTGTACAACTGCAGTAGAACCTCCCTGCTCCTATACTCAAATCCTTTTGTTATGAATGCTAACATACCATTCGTTTTCTTCACTGCCTGCTGCACCTGCATGCCTACTTTTAATGACTGGTGTACCATGACACCCAGGTCTCGTTGCATCTCCCCTTTTCCTAATCGGCCACCATTCAGATAATAGTCTACTTTCCTGTTTTTGCCACCAAAGTGGATAACCTCACATTTATCCACATTATACTGCATCTGCCATGCATTTGCCCACTCACCCAGCCTATCCAAGTCACCTTGCAGCCACCAAGCATCCTCCTCACAGCTAACACTGCCCCCCAGCTTCGTGTCATCCGCAAACTTGGAGATGTTGCATTCAATTCCCTCGTCCAAATCATGAATATATATTGTAAATAGCTGGGGTTCCAGCACTGAGCCTTGCGGTACCCCACTAGTCACTGCCTGCCATTGTGAAAAGGACCCGTTTACTCCTACTCTTTGCTTCCTGTCTGTCAGCCAGTTCTCTATCCACATCAATACTGAACCCCCAATACCGTGTGCTTTAAGTTTGTATACTAATCTCTTATGTGGGACCTTGTCGAAAGCCTTCTGAAAGTCCAGATATAACACATCCACTGGTTCTCCCTTATCCACTGTACTAGTTGCATCCCCTGAAAAATTCTATAAGATTCGTCAGACATGATTTACCTTGCTGACTTTGTCCAATGATTTCACCACTTTCCAAAAGTGCTGCTATCCCATCTTTAATAACTGATTCTAGCAGTTTCCCCACTACCGATGTTAGACTAACTGGTCTGTAATTCCCCGTTTTCTCTCTCCCTTTTTAAAAAGTGGGGTTACATTAGCTACCCTCCAATTCTCAGGAACTACTCCAGAATCTAAAGAATTTTGAAAAATTATCACTAATGCATCCACTATTTCTGGGACTACTTCCTTAAGTACTCTGGGATGCAGCCTATCTGGCCCTGGGGATTTATCGGCCTTTAATCCATTCAATTTACCTAACACCACTTCCCGGCTAACCTGGATTTCACTCAGTTCCTCCATCTCATTTGACCCCAGTCCCCTGCTATTGTCGGCAGATTATTTATGTCTTCCTTAGTGAAGACAGAACCAAAGTAGTTATTCAATTGGTCTGCCATGTCGTTGTTCCCCATGATCAATTCACCTGTTTCTGACTGCAAGGCACCTACATTTGTTTTAACTAATCTTTTTCTCTTCACATATCTATAAAAACGTTTGCAGTCAGATTTTATGTTCCCTGCCAGTTTTCTTTCATAATCTATTTTCCCTTTCCTAATTAAGCCCTTTGTCCTCCTCTGCTGGACTGAATTTCTCCCAGTCCTCTGGTAGGCTGCTTTTTCTGGTTAATTTGTATGCTTCATTATTTGTTTTGATACTATCTCTGATTTCCCTTGTTATCCACGGATGCACTACCTTCCTTGATTTATTCTTTTGCCAAACTGGGATGAACAATTGTTGTAGTTCATCCATGCAGTCTTTAAATGCCTTCCATTGCATATCCACCGTCAACCCTTTAAGAATCAATTGCCAGTCTATCTTGGTCAATTCACGTCTCATACCCTCAAAGTTACCTTTCTTTAAGTTCAGGACCCTTGTTTATGAATTTATAATGTCACTCTCCATCCTAATGAAGAACTCAACCATATTATGGTCACTCTTGCCCAAGGGGCCACGTACAACAAGACTGCTAACTAACCCTTCCTCATTACTCAATACCCAGTCTAGAATAACCTGCTCTCTCGTTGGTTCCGCTACATGTTGGTTTAGAAAACTATCCCGCATACATTCCAAGAAATCCTCTTCCTCAGCACCCTTGCCAATTGATTCACCCAATCTATATGTAGATTGAAGTCACCCATTTTAACTGTTTTACCTTTGTTGCACGCATTTCTAATTTCCTGTTTGATGCCATCCCCAACTCCACTACTACTGTTAGGTGGCCTGTACACAACTCCCACTAGCGTTTTCTGTCCCTTAGTATTTCACAGCTCTACCCATATCGATTCCACATCCTCCAAGCTAATGTCCTTCCTTTCTATTGCGTTAATCTCCTCTCTAACTAAGCAACGTCACCCCACCTCCTTTTCCTTTCTGTCTATCCCTCCTGAATATTGAATATCCCTGGATGTTCAGCTTCCAGCCTTGGTCACCCTGGAGCCATGTCTCCATGATCCCAACTATATCATAGTCATTAATAGCTATCTGCACATTCGACTCATCCACCTTATTACGAATGCTCCTTGCATTGAGACACAAAGCCTTCAGGCTTGTTTTTACAACACTCTTACCCCTTATACAATTATGTTGAAAAGTGGCCCTTTTTTGATTTTTGCCCTGGATTTGTCTGCCTGCCACTTTTACTTTTCACCTTGCTACCTATTGCTTCTACCCTCATTTTACACCCTTCTGTTTCTTCGCTCACGCATTTAAGAAACCCTTTCCCTTTAACTCCATCCTCGACTATCCCATTTGACACCCCACCCCCCTTATTCAGTTTAAAACCACCCATGTAGCAGTCGCAAACCTGCCTGCCAGAATGCTGGTCCCACACCTGTTAAGATGCAATCCGTCCCTTTTGACAGGTGGGGGACCAGCATTCTGGCAGGCAGATTAGCCATGATCTTATTCAGTGGTGCAGCAGGCTCAATCACATGGGTTTTTCCTGCCATTAGATTCTTAAGGGAGTTTTCGCTCTTCCTTTTAAGATAAACATATCCATCTTCAGGAATGGAGACCAAACATAGTATACACCAGTTCTGAAAAGTTGCATGAATAGTTACAAAAACATCTTAACTCTGATACTCTATTCTCCTTGCTGTAAAATGCCAAAGTATATTTGCTACCTTTGGTACTTGATACACATACACGTTAGTCATCTCTGTTTTATATGCAAGAACTCTGGCATTTATTTGGAACTAATAAAGTGTTGGAGGAAATCGGCTGATCAGGCAGCATCCGTGGAGGGAAATGGATAGACATTGTTTTGGGTCAGGCCACTTCTTCAGACTGAAGAAAGGGGAAGAAAGCAGGAAAAAGGGGGGGGGGGGGGGGGTGTCAGGGCAATGCCTGACAAGTGATAGGTGAATACAGGTGAGGTACGGTGATTGGCAGATGGTGGAATAGGTGGCATAGGCTAGACTTAGACAGGAGACAAAAGGGTGTTGGATAAGCAAAAAGGAGGAGTGAAATGTAAAACTGGAGGGAAGGTTATGGGTGTAAGGGGACATGGAGAGGGGAAATGGGAGAATGAAAGAAATATCGGACGGGGACGGGAAATGAGTGTACGAAGAAGCAGAAAGGAACAAAATTATGGGATGGGAGAAAGTGGGAGGAACATACGCCCTCGGGGTGAGGGGCAATGGAAAGAGAAGGGGGTTATTACTTGAAATTTGCGAATACAATGTTCATACCATTTGGTTTTAAACTCCACAAGTGTAATATGAGGTGCTGTTCTTCCAATTTATGTATGGCCTCACTCTGGCACAGGAAGGGGCTAAGGACTGAAAGGTCAGAATCGGAAGAGGAGTTAAAATAGTTTGCAATTGGGATTTTCTTTCATGTTCGAGCAACATGCATGTTCGAGCAAATGATAAAAAGGGACTTAAATATCCACTGTATGGACACAGCATCTCTTCTGATACTCCAGTGTTATAATGTGGGAGATGTTTTCCTCCGCAGAGTTAAATGGAGGCTCGGTCCTCGTTCTTCATTAGAAGTTAAAGATCTTTTGGCATTATTCAAAGATGCTCTTTTTGTCGTCTTGTTTTTTGTCTTGCATTTGCCCCTTGTCATCTAGCAACAAATGAACTGGGCATTTTATTTTGGTGCTGTTTGTGGGATCTTGCTGTGTATATTGTTTGCCACAACTTCTATAATGCAGCATGGACCATAATTCAGGAGAATTCTATTGGCTGCAAGATTTTGGGATGCCTGAGGTATGAAAGGTGCTATCTGAATTCCAGTTTATTTTTTTTAATTTATACGTATTATTTGTGACCTCTGTTATATTTGGGGTTGGATGACTTAGAAGTGGGTCATCTAAGTATAAAGTTAGATGTTTTGTTGTTCAAGGAAGCCTGAAAAGGTTTCTGATTGTATTCCAGGTCTGTAATGTTAGATAGAGCAGAGAACCTCCTTCATGACCATTACGCAGGGAAAAGTTACTGGGATGTGAGTACTATATATGTTCAGTGATTTAACTTCAACCGTAGAATTTCTCGATTAGAAAACCTCTATCACCTAAAACTCTTAAATCTTGGAAAATATGTATAACACTAATGCATGTTCACTAACAATTTCCATCTGCACCCTCAAATATCACTCCCCAATCTCACCAGTAGCATTAGACACATCAATCTGTACAACTAAATCTGCTCCCTAACCCACACTTTGCTTTTCTTTTTCAATGCATTATTTAAAATGTCCCCATTCATCTCTCCTAATCTGTCCTTCAGTCTATAACTTTGTCCTGCACAGTCATATAAATGGTCTTGGGATTTTTTTTACTGCTTTAAAGATGTGTAAAAATATTGTTGTTGTTTCTAGATAATTCCTTGAAGTATGTGATCCATCCTTCTTGCCCAACAAGCTGCCACCACTCCTCAAATGTTGAATATTTTGTTCTTGTGTGTCTCCACATTTTTCTTTCTATCAGAAATCCACGAGTAATGTTTTAAATATATTTTTGAGTGATCAAGTAGGTTGTACTGCTCCCTTCCAATTGTTCCCCATTGTCAGATAGCGTCATACAGCCCCTTCAGCCCAACTCATCCAAGATGCCCCATCTATGCTAGACCCATTTGCCCATGTTTGGCCCTTATCCCCATAAATCTTTCTTATCCATGTACCTGTCCAAATGTATTTTAAATACTGTATAATCCCTGCCTGAGTTATCTCCTCTGGCAGCTTGTTCCATATACCCACCACCTTCTGAGTGGAAAAAGTTGCCCCTTGGATTCCTATTAAATCCTTCCCCTCTCACCTTAAACCGATGGCCTGATTCACCTACACATTTTTGTGTACATTCAAAATCTAAAAACAAGGAACTGCACATACTGGTTTACACAAAACGACACAAAGTGCCGAAGTAACTTTGCGGGTCAGGCAGCATCTCTGGAAAACATGGAGAGGTGACGTTTCGAGTTCGGATCCTTCAGACCTCTGTGAAGACTTTCTTCAGAACACTGTCACTTTGTGCATTCATCCTATCTATTCCATTCATGTTTTTATACACCTCTACAAGATCTCCCTCCTGAACAAATAATAAAGCCCTAGCTTATCCAACCTTTTCCTATAGATCAAGTTCTCGAGTCCTGGCTGTATCCTCGTACATCTTCTCTGCACTCTTTCTAGCTTCATAACATCCTTTCTATAGCAGGATGACCAAAACTGGGCACAGTACTCAAAATGTGGCCTCACCAACATCTTGTACAATGGTAACATAACCTCCCAACTTTTATACTCAATATCCTGATGAAGACCAATATACCAAAAGCCGCATTTACTGCCCTATCTACCTATGACACCACTTTCAGGAAACCATGTACCTGTACTCCTAGATCCCTCTGCTCTACAACACTCTCCAGGGAACACTCCCTATTGAACAAAATGGTTGCCATGGTGTCTTGTATTTCAACTGTGACCACTCCTGAGAAGGAGACTATTGGCTGAGATGTGGTTTGGCTCTTTTTAAGCTTGTGAAAAGAGCTTCACAAATCTAAGTTCTGTTTTTCCTGCCATTCACAGGCTCGGAGAAGCATGGTGTTTGCCAAGCATCTACGTGTAGTTGGGGATGAATTCAGGGCAAAGTACCTAAACTCAACAGATGAATTGGACAACACCATTTACAATGAAGATTGGACCAAAATGAAGGTAAGTTGTGAACAGGATTAGAGTGAGGTATGATCTTGTACTTTATTTAATTTACACATGTGGGTCTTTGCACTATTTCTTACATTATATTTTTGCTCATATTTCCCCATTTTGCTCCCCCCCCCCACACACCTTAAAGCTATGTCCTCTAAGATTCTGTGCATTTACCCAATCTATTCCTGAAGAGGAGCCATCTTGGGGAACGGCTGCTAACCAGCAGCCGTCCGTTTAATTCATTTTTTTTTTTCAGTTGTTAGTTAGTCTTGTTCTTCGTTTGTTCGGAGAAATGGACTTATTAATGTGGGGGGAAGGAGGTAATCTTACTTCTAGATCCCTACCTGGTCGGTGAGGCAGCTTTTTCTCCGGGCTGCCCGTCGACCCGTCCTTGTGGCCTACCAGCGGGCGTGGAGCGCCGTTTCCTGGCGGGGACCGCCCAGCACCTCAGCTTCGTTGGCGGCATAGCGCTGGAGCGCTATCGCGGAGCGGAGCGGGCGATGCCTTGCCTGGGTCGCCGCGCTGGAGCTCCGGTGAGCTGGACCGCCGTGATCAGCTGCGGGTCTGTGGAGCGGGCGGCGCCGACATTAACATCGGGAGCCTGGGAGCTCCAACCCGGTGTGTCGTTGTCGGCTTCGGAAGCCGACAATCCCCTGCTAGGAAGCGGCCGTTCCAGGTGGCCCAGCCGCTGTGAGGACTCTCCCGACGCCGGGGCAACACCACCCGGCCAGAACGGCCAGGAACATCGGGCCTCTGTAGAGGCAACAGCGGTGGCCTCAATAGGCCTGACTTTTGGGAGAACTGGGGTTGGGGACTGGACATTGTGCCTTCCCCCACAGTGGTATCCATTGTGGTGGGATGATTTTTCTGTGTGTAAGTTACTTTGTTAGTCTGTGTCCAAGATGGCTGTTGGAAGGGAGAGTGGACGCTGGCGCGCTTTAGCTGCCGCTGCTCTCTCTTCACATTGTGATTTTTTGATTTTGTGTCTGGAGCGATTTCTATCTTTAATTTGTGTATTGATGATGTCCTTATTATTTATTTTTCTCCGACTATATGTTTTTTTCTCTTCTGTTAATCTTTGTAAGGTGTCCTTGAGATTTGAAAGGCGCCCAAAAATAAAATGTATTATTATTATTATTATTATTATTCCTCTTATCATTCTATAAGATCACCCTCCTGCACACCAAGGAATAAAGTCCTAGCCTGCTCAATCCATCTCTATAGCTCAGGCCCTCGAGTCCTGGCAACATCCTCATAAATCTTCGCAGTACCCTTTCCAGTTTTCCTGTAATAGGAACTAAAACTGAACACAATACTCCAAATGTGGCCTCGCCAATGTCTTGTACAACTGTAACATAACCTCCCAACTTCTATACTCCTACATTTGTCAAGATAGTGAAAATCTGTTTTGCTTGCTATCCAAGTTACTGATAACATACAACTCTGCAATCAAATTGTACACAATTCCAACTGGTGGTGTAAAAAGAGAAAGGAAAGTGCAAAATATAGGATTACAGTTAAAGAGAAAATGCAGATTTTAAAAAGTGCAAGAGCTGCGGCAAGTTAGATTAGGAGATTGGCAATTAGTTTATGAAATCCATTCAAGAGTTTGACAACAGCAGGGAAGAAGCTGTTCTGGAATCTGGTTGTGAAAGCCATTATATAATGCATATCTTTATCATGCATCATGTTTTTGAGGACAAGAATCTACTGTCATTCACAATAATGAATGCTGGGATATGCCTTACCATATCGACCTGAAACTTTTTTTTATCCCTTTGCCACAGGTGAAATTAGGCACAGCCAAAGGAGGCCCGTATTTGGCCGTGCATCTGAGAAGGAAAGACTTCATCTGGGGCCACAGAAAGGATGTCCCAAGCATCAAGGGCACAGCCATGAAGATTCAAAGCCTGATGAAAGAGCTGAAATTGGAGAAAGTGTTTGTAGCCACAGATGCTGCCGAGGATGGTAATATAATCTTACTGCCATCCAGTCTGGTCAGCAGCTGCCAGAATCTCCCTGATCGGAGAGCTCTATTCCTCCTTCATGCTGCATGAGAACACTAATAATGGCATTGCTAAACGTTTAGTCAATTGTGATTGATTTATACCATAAGTGTCTTGTGTCCATAACTCGCAGAAGGTTTTTCTACTATATTTAAGAGATATATATATTTAGTTTATACAACCTGATGGATTCACTTTTCTATCCTTCCTGAGATGCAATACCCAAAATACTCCATTTATTTTCTTATACCATAATTTTGTATTCCAGTCACTTGAGTATAAAGGCCAAGATTCCATTAATGTTGGTGATTATTACGTGTATGTACACAGGCTCCTAGGAGCTTCTGTGTCTGTCTCTATAAATCTTCTTTTTTTTTAAGTGTGGGCTGATGTTTTTCGTTGTTGTTGTGAAATGACCAAGAGACAGTTAAAGTCAAGACTAGTTGCTATTGATCCAAGGGTTTACTTAAGACTAGGAGCTCAGTTTGGTCAAAGTCTTATACAGTTGACATGATACGTTTTAAACAAAATACAATTTGCAACTGTTCAATTGGATGATGCAATTTCGCAACATTTACAAAGCTGTGAAGACAGATAATAATGTAACAAGGGTAACAACTATGTATGTAGAGGCTAAATTTGATTAAAAATGAAATAAATTTGAGATGTCAGGAATGGACTCGCTCCAATTGGAACAGGTAGTGTGAATACCAGATTTTTATTTTAGAGCTGCCATAACAAAATGTAAAATCTTTTTTTTAGACTTGAAGGAGCTGAAAAGCTTTCTCTCAAAGATAATTCAATTTGAACCAACCCAAGAGGAGCTTCAATTATATAAAGACGGAGGCGTCGCCATCATTGACCAATGGATCTGCGCTCATGCAAGGTAGGAGCAGGGATGACTAGAGTTAACAAAAACATAAATGCTGGAGGAACCAAGCCAGTCAAGTAGCATCTGTGGAAAGAGAAACCAGTCAGCATTTTGGGTCCACCATTGGGGACATGTGAGATTTAAGACAAAAGATAAAACAGATTATGTGTAAGGAGCACGAGTACTCGAAGGAGCATCATGTGATAATGGGAAATTATAGCAATTTACCTGAAGTTGTGCATGGGTGTGGGTTTGCCAAACAAATTAGTGGCTCTATCCCAGAAGATGGACATGGAGCTTGAGAAAGGGAAGAAGAGTAGGATGGCACAGTGGCGTAGTAGTAGAGCTGCTGCCTTACAAAGCCAGAGAACCGGGTTCATTCCTGACTACAGGTGCTGTTTGTGTGGAGTTTGTATGTTCTCCTTGTGCCTAACTGCCTCTTCTCCCCACTCCCTCTTCCCCACCATCTGATTTGATGTTGTGCAGATTTTTCATTGGAACCTCAGTGTCGACCTTTTCATTCCGTATCCATGAGGAGCGGGAGATTATTGGCTTTGACCCAAAAACTACTTACCACAGGCTCTGCGGTGACCACGAAAATGAATGTGAACAGCCAACACATTGGAAGATCGTATACTGAACGGCGCAGTGTTGCAATGCTACAGCATTATCTCAACTCATCTACATTATCCAGATGGCTATGAGAGCACATTGTTTACAAGAAGCCTTACACATCATTTTCATGCTGATTTTTGGTACTGTGAAACAAACTCTCAATGGCACAGTTCCCCTGGAAGCAACTGGGCTGTATTCTCTCAGCAGTTCCTACTGGATGGTTGGACCATTGCCTTTAATCATTCACCAAGTAAGCAGGAGAGTTTGTGAAGAGTGAACTTCATCAGTACTTCTCCTGTAGTTCAGTGAAATTCCTCACAGATGTAGAGGCAGTTTGTTGCTTCATCTTTTAGGATCTTGCGGCAAGTCATGGAAAAGTGTTAATCGCAATAGAACATTAATTACTGTCATTGTAAACTTTTTCTGTAAGAAAATACTTTCTTTTCCAATTCCATCTCAGTATTTATTGCAACTTTTTACAATCATGGTTTACAAGTAAATTGTAAAGACACAAAAGGGATGTTTTACTTGGCTACATTCAGATCCCCAATATCACCTCCTGAGTGTAGCTACTAATTTAATTTGGTAAGAAACACCTGCATTTTCGAATGAAATACAAACTCCTTATACCCGCTCTCAGTTTATCAGAGCCCACCAGTCTATGCCAAATTATTTTTAACAATTCATTGATCAACAACATGTAAATATTTGATTAATCAACATTGTCCCAAGGTGAACACAGTTCCCATTGTTCAATTTTGAGTGCATCACATTTGCTGGAAGATATTTCCCCATGAATTCCTTTCTAGTCCGATCCAAAATGGATTCCATTTTATGCTCTTGTCATTCTTTTTAATTTCAAACATTGCCAGCATAGGTTGTTAATATTCTGAATTGAGAAGGTGAAGAAATGAGCTGTTTCAGTGCCAGTTAGCTAATGCCTTGCTTATAGAGGAAGGGTATCTTCAAACAGTTTGATCAAAAGATACACAAATGCCAGAAAGAATTGTAATTCAGCTCTGAATAATTCTGCTCAACGGGAAAACCTGGCCTGTAAAATTGTGAAGTGTGTGAAGTATTTTATCCTTTCATTCTATAACTCATAGGATATTATATACCACTTTGTATTGTAGAATATAAAATTTACAGTACCTTGATTAGTGTTTTATTTTAGATGGAAAATACAAAAAATGCTGGAGGAATTCAGCTGCTCAGACATTAATTGCCAATCACTTCCCTGCCCCTCACCTGTATTCACCTATCATTTACCAGGCTTTGCCCCATTCACCACACTGGGGGAAATAAAATGCCCTACGCATCTCCTTTAAACCTGCCCCCTCATACCTATAATTTAGATGGATTGTACTAATTTGTATTGGAACATTTTAAATGTTCCCAGTCACCGTTGACATAGCCTGAGGTTGCAATGCATAAGGGTAAGCATTATGTTAAGTTTTATATTGTAAATACAAACAGTATTGAAATGCGGTGTTAGAGTGTATACATTTTGAGCTCGCGTCTAAAATGCCAGTATTCACTTTGCACTGTGTTGCTTTAACCGTCAATTACATATCTAATACTAAAATGTATTTTGGTGACCTCTCATTCGCTTATTTTCTTCTAATACATCTCTACCTGGTATTTCTATTCTTGCTTATTTATCACATCTGGTCACAGCTTTCCATACAGCTCCTTGCCAAAGTTCACATCAAGAACTGTAGCTTTCCCAGAAACAATTCCAATCCACAAAAAGCATAAAATTTCTCAATACAATGAGCAGTTTGCAGACAGCATGTCACGACTCTTGCTTGAGTTTAATGCAGATCTAGCATATATAAACCTGTTTCTATATTATTTTTGTAATAAAAACCTGCACAATCTAATCATTTCAGTTCTGCATCCTAATTGTGGTTTGCCAATTGCAACAGAATTCTCAGAGTACTCAGCAAGAAACCATAGACAAACATGCCAACCTCCACTTCAGAATTGGCCAACTATGATGAATGCTGGAGGAACTCAGTGGGTCGAGCAGCATGCGGGAAATGGATGTAAGATGTTTCAGTTCATGACCCTTCAGTGGGTCAGGACCCACAGTTCCTCCAGCAGATTATTTGTTGCTCCAGATTCCATTGGCTGCAGTCTCTTGTGTCTCCATGGCATATGCAATATTCTAATCCTTGTCATATAATCATCCTTGATTCAGTTTCGAGTTGTGCATGTATATGTCTTGGGAAAAATTGAAGAAACTGTGGTTGCTTTCTCAGGAGAGGAGGCAGAAGTGATCCGTTATTGATCAATGTGGGCTGGATATAATGTACACAGTAGGTGGAAGTGGCTACCACAGCTGGTGTTTAAAGCAAGTTGGTGCATTCAAGAGTTAGCTAGATAAGCAATAGACAAAAAGTATAGGGTGCATTGTTGAAGTCAGATGAATGGTGGGTGGATAACCAAGTCCCATATTGAAACTGAACCCAAAACCTATGTAATTGACCAAACAAAAATGCTGTAATCAGCCAAAGATGTGCACGTACTTTGTTCCGTGAAATGGTTCGGCAACGCACAATGATATGTTTCCAATCCTTGACCCAAAATCAAACGGGTGAAATCGCATCCACCTTTAGTGTTTTTTTTGCCTGTGGAGTGTCATGGGATTAGAGGTGACCATGCCTGCACTTCCTGTTATGAGCACCAGATGGTGTCTGGTTGTGGTTTGTCCACAATCAGCAGGCCGACTGTGACAATCAACTCGCCTGAGTTAAATGTGGTGTCAAACAAAGAAGGATTCCCCTCCCACTAACAGTTTTACATAAGGGATCTTGCTTTCAGGTTGACTGCTAGATTATTTTCTTGCCGATGAAGCATAATTTGAACTGTTTGCACAATGTACAATGTTAGCATCACTGCATATTACGAGGTTGCCTCGTATAGAAAAGGCCATATCAATTTCCCGTAATGCAGAGGCACATTATCTATGCATAGGTCAGTAAACATGAAATTAACTATTTTACCACTAAAGCAAATTTTATTCCACATCATAACATTTTTGGGTCATGATTCAATTGGGCAGTGACTGAATTCTGCAACCAGAACGGCAGTATTGCAGGGGTCACCTGTACTAAAATACTTATTTGTTAATTTAAAAGCTTGTTCTGAAATCCACCAATTATTGCAAACACAACATTGGTTTCAAAGTTGCTCAAAGACTGCATATACCATGACTCAAATGGCAGCTGACCTGCGTGTCTTCCAACCATTTGCCAAAGATACAATTTACACTGTATTATGGCACAAGTACAGTCACTCAGGAAACTCATTATCCAGGTAAAAGCCCATCTGTATTTAACCCACAGAAGAAAACTCAATTCAGACTGTTGGACAACAATATCAATCCAAGACAGGCCTCGATGTTCCAAACTAGAACATTGCACTCATTGAGTGGAACTTATAGGAATATTATTAAAGACACCATGGGTGTTCTAAAGCACTTCCATTGCATGGAACAAGCAGGAGGGATCTGACAGCAGTCAACTGAGTAGGTATACAGAGGCAGCACAGTTTGATGATTTGTAGAGTTGGCAGGTGAGGCCCTGACACAGAGTAAAACTATGAGGAGGATTAATTGAATTAGTACTAGAGTACAAGGAAGAAAGGGTAGGTAACAATGGGGTCCACCTGAGTTCCAAGGGACAAGATAGTTTGCTTCTGCCCCCATGTTTTATGAAACTTGAGCAAACTTGATGCCCCTCCCCATCACTATTCTTCCCAATCACCCTAACCCCCAGCACCTCTCTCTTAACCATTCCAAATCAAACCAGGTCAGGAGGCACGGTTCAAACTATCTTACCTGTGGAAGCATTGTTCTGGATCTGGACTGGGGTTAATCTTCACCAGAGATTGAAAGCAACATCATCACAACACTTATTTACTCCTCTATGGTCAGGTTGGTTAGACATCTGTCAAGAGAGAGAGGCTGAAGAGTCAAGAGTTTTTATTGTCATATGTACTAAAACGGAACAATGAAATTCTTAGTTGCAGCAGCACAACAAATATGTAAACATTGTACTCAGTAGACACCATTATAAACAACAAAAAGTTCAATGTATAAAAACAAACAATATAGTGCAAAGACAAAAACTGCCCCAAGTCCCCAATCTAAGTAGTCTGTTGGTTGGAATTTACTTGGAGCTCAATTTAGTAGCGCCTGATGGGTGTTGGGAAGAAGCTGCTCCTGAACTTGGACATTAAAGTTTTACGGGCTCCTATGCCTTCTTCCCAATTACAGTAATGAAATGAAGATCTTGCTTGGGTGGTGCAAGCCTGTGATGAAGCTGGCTGCCCTTTTGAGGCAGCCTCCTATAGATCCCTTTGATGGTGGTGAGGTCAGTACAGGTGATGGACTGGGAAGTGTTCACTTTTTGCAATCTTTTTTGTTCCTGGGCGTTCAAGTTGCCGAACCAGTTGTGATGCAACGAGTCAATATGCTCTCTACTGTACACCTGTAGAAGTTCAAGAGAGTATTCGTTAACATAACAAATCTCCTCGATCTTCTATGGAAGTAGAGGCATTGATGGACTTTTTTTTATGATTGCATCAATGTGCTGGGTCCAGGACAGATCTTCAGAGATATGCACGCCCAGGAATTTAAAGCTTTTGACACTTTACCACCAACCTGTCAATGAAGACAGGTTTGAGGATCATCAGTCCTCTTCAAAAGACAACAATCAGCCCTTGGTTTTATAACAATTACAGCACGGAAACAGGCCATCTCGACCCTTCTAGTCCGTGCCGAACACGTATTCTCCCCTAGTCCCATATACCTGCGCTCAGACCATAACCCTCCATTCCTTTCCCGTCCATATAACTATCCAATTTATTTTTAAATGATAAAAACGAACCTGCCTCCACCACCTTCACTGGAAGCTCATTCCACACAGCCACCACTCTCTGAGTAAAGAAGTTCCCCCTCATGTTACCCCTAAACTTCTGTCCCTTAATTCTCAAGTCATGTCCCCTTGTTTGAATCTTCCCTACTCTCAGTGGGAAAAGCTTATCCACGCCAACTCTGTCTATCCCTCTCATCATTTTAAAGACCTCTATCAAGTCCCCCCTTAACCTTCTGCGCTACAAAGAATATAGCCCTAACTTGTTCAACCTTTCTCTGTAACTTAGTTGCTGAAACCCAGGCAACATTCTAGTAAATCTCATCTGTACTCTCTCTATTTTGTTGACATCCTTCCTATAATTAGGTGACCAAAATTGTACACCATACTCCAGAATTGGCCTCACCAATGCCTTGTACAATTTTAACATTACATCCCAACTTCTATACTCAATGCTCTGATTTATAAAGGCCAGCACACCAAAAGCTTTCTTTACCACCCTATCTACATGAGATTCCACTTTGAGGGAACTGTGCACAGTTATTCCCAGATCCCTCTGTTCACCTGCATTCTTCAATTCCCTACCATTTACCATGTACGTCCTATTTTGATTTGTCCTGCCAAGATGTAGCACCTCACACTTATCAGCATTAAACTCCATCTGCCATCTTTCAGCCCACTCTTCCAACTGGCATAAATCTCTGTAGACTTTGAAAATCTACTTCATTATCCACAACCCCACCTATCTTAGTATCAATTGCATACTTACTAATCCAATTTACCACACCATCATCCAGATCATTGATGTACATGACAAACAACAGTGGACCCAACACAGATCCCTGTGGCACCCCACTAGTCACTGACCCCCAACCTGACAAACAACCATCCACCATTACTCTCTGGCATCTCCCATTCAGCCACTGTTGAATCCATCTTGCTACTCCACCATTAATACCCAACAATTGAACCTTCTTAACCAACCTTCCGTGAGGAACCTTGTCAAAGGCCTTACTGAAGTCCATATATACAACATCCACTGCTTTACCCTCATCAATTTCCCGAGTAACCTCTTCAAAAAATTCAAGAAGATTAGTCAAACATGACCTTCCAGGCACAAATCCATGTTGACTGTTCCTAATCAAACCCTGTTTATACAGATGCTTATATATATTATCTCTAAGTATCCTTTCCATTAATTTGCCCACCACTGACGTCAAATTAACAGGTCTATAATTGCTAGGTTTACTCTTAGACCCCTTTTTAAACAATGGAACAACATGCGCAGTACGCCAATCCTCCGGCACTATTCCCGTTTCTAATGACATTTGAAATATTTCTGTCATAGCCCCTGCTATTTCTACACTAACTTCCCTCAATGTCCTAGGGAATATCCTGTCCGGACCTGGAGACTTATCCACTTTTATATTTCTCAAAAGTGTCAGTACTTCCTCTTCTTTGAATCTCATAGTTTCCATAGCTACTCTACTTGTTTCCCTCACCTCACATAATTCAATATCCTTCTCCTTGGTGAATACCGAAGAAAATAAATTGTTCAATATCTCCCCCGTCTCTTTTGGCTCTGCAGATAGCTGTCCACTCTGACTCTCTAATGGACCAATTTTATCCCTTGTTATCCTTTTGCTATTAATATATCTGTAGAAACCCTTTGGATTTACTTTCACCTTACTTGCCAAAGCAACCTCATATCTTCTTTTAGCTTTTCTAATTTCTTTCTTAAGATTCTTTTTACATTCTTTATACTCCTCAAGCACCTCATTTACTCCATGCTGCCTATAATTATTGTAGATCTCTCTCTTTTTCCAAACCAAGTGTCCAATTTCCCTTGAAAACCATGGCTCTTTCCAATTTTTACTATTTCCTTTCAACCGAACAGGGACATAAAGATTCTGTACTCTTAAAATTTCACCTTTAAATGTCCTCCATTTCTCTTCCACATCTTTCCCATAAAACTGTCCCAATTTACTCCTTTTAAATCCTTTCGCATCTCCTCAAAGTTAGCCTTTCTCCAATCAAAAATCTCAACCCTAGGTCCAGTTCTGACCCTCTCCATAATTATATTGAAACTAATGGTATTGTGATCACTGGTCCCGAACAGTTCCCCAACGCATACCTCTGCCACCTGACCCGTCTCATTTCCTAACAGGAGGTCCAGCACTTCTCTAGTAGGTACTTCTATGTATTACTGCAAAAAACTATCCTGCACACATTTTACAAACTCCAACCCATCCAGCCCATTTACAGAATGTGTTTCCCAGTCTATGTGTGGAAAATTGAAATCTCCCACAATCACTACCTTGTGCTTACTACTAATATCTGCAATCTCCTTACATATTTGCTCTTCCAATTCTCGCTCCCCATTTGGCAGTCTATAATACACCCCTATAAGTGTTGCTACCCCTTTCCCATTTCTCAGTTCCACCCAAATAGCCTCCCTAGACGAGCCCTCTAATCTATCCTGCCAAAGCACTGCTGTAATATCTTCCCTGATAAGCAATGCAACACCTCCACCTCTTGCCACTCCAATTCGATCACACCTGAAGCAACGAAATCCTGGAATATTTAGTTTCCAATCACAGCCCTCTTGCAACCATGTTTCACTGATCGCCACAACATCATACTTCCAGGTGTCAATCCAGGCTCTAAGTTCATCCACCTTTCTTACAATGCTCCTAGCATTAAAATAAATACATTTAAGAAACCCACCCTCTCTTATTCTCTGTTTATTGTCTTTTTCTTCTTTCTCCCCTACAATTTGGGTCAGAGTGCTACCATTCTCTGCCTCCTGCCTCACACACTGACTGCTAGCTTTCCCAATTTGAGTCCCTCCCCCCAACCATTGACATTATTGACATTAAGGGCAAAGTTATTGTTTTGGCACCATTCAGTCAGACAATCGATCTCCCTCTGATACTCTGACTCATCATCATCCGTAATTTGTTCAACAACGGTGTTGTTGTCTGCAAATTTAAAGTTGATGTTGGAACTGTGTCCGGCTGCAGAGTCGTAAGTACATAGTGAGTTGAGCATGGGGCTGACCACACAGCCTTGAGGTGCTCCTATGCTGATGGTTACCGAGGAATAAGTGTCGCTGTCAGTTCGTACTGATTGTGTTCCGTTGATGAGGAAGTCATGGATCCAATTGCAGAGGGATGTGCACAGACCCAGTTTTCTGAGCTTGGTAACCAGTTTGGAGGAGATGATGGTGTTCAATGCCGAGCGGTAGTATGAGAACAAAAACCTGACCTACAGTATATGTTTATATTGTCCAAATGGTCCTGTGGAAGTTAAAAAAAAGATTTAAACTTACAAAATGGATTCAGCTGAAACTAAGAAGCTGCCACCTTCTCCTATTAAATGGCAAAGCCAGCAAAACGCACTAACCTTTGCTTTCAGTAACAAAACTAACAAACTGTTCATGTTCCCTTTCCAATAACATAAGCGATATAACAAGCACAGCTTCATGGATGTCTCCTCTACAATATAAACATTGAGAGAGAATTCAGACTATAAGATTATAATATGCGTCATAAGTAGAAAAAACTGAAATGCTTGTTCTGCAGAAATATAACCTCATATAACCATATATGGCTAACCCTTCCTCTGTCAGAAGCCACTTCCACAGTCCAATGCATAGTGGAAAGCCAGCGAGATTGCATCTTCCATGGATGTATTGTGGCAGTAGGCAAATTGTAGTAGGTTCAGGTTCTTGTTCAGGTAGGAGTCGACATGCGCAACAACCAATCTCTAAAAGCAATTCCTGACCACGGACATTAGTGCCACCGGTTGGTAGTCATTGAGGCTTGTCACCTTACACTTCTTGGGCTATTAATGTTGTCCTTTTAAAGCAGGTGGGAACCTCAAACCTCAGTAATGAGAGGTTGAAGATGTCCGCAAAAATGCCAGCCAGTTGATGCGTGCAGGTTTTGAAAATGCGACTAGGTACACCATTAGATCCAGACATTCTCCGAGCGTTCACCCTCCTAGTTCTGTTCTGCCATCTATCAAGGACACGACAAATGCATTCAGTGGTTATCACAGGCACAATCGAGTTTTGTTGAAGAAGGGAAGATCTGCAATCAAACAATGCTATTTTCATTCATGTGACACAAATAAACGTCTTGAAGAACTCAGCAGGTCAAGCAGTACCAATGGAAGAAAATTAACAAGTGATGTTTCGGATCAGGACCCTTCATTCAGATTGTAGTATTTTTTTTCGCATCCATCTTAGTGAGGAATGTGGATGAGTCACTGGTGGATGTTCATGTTAAAATGTATTTTGTGTGTTCTGTTGCTTTTTATTGGTATGACTATGGCAAATCAAATTCCTCGTATGTTGCAAAACATACTTGGCTAATAAAGTATGAATATTATGATTATGATTATGATACAGACTTGTTCCTCCAGCACACTGTTCATTGCTCTGGATTTTAGTATCTGCAGCCTCTTGTGTCTCCACTCATGAGAACTTTGAATTGCCTGTTACTGAGCACCTGAGACACCAGGTGGCAGCCTTTCAAAAGGATGGGGCTCTCGGAACAGAAGGCTGCTGTATAATTTTACATTCTACCCGCTGAGGATACGTGACTGGCACATCCATAAAAGATATCTGTCTGCATAAACACGTAATTGTTCACCATGTGTAATTGCCAGAATATTTCAGAAAATTATAAAATTATGATTTCCTTAAAAACTAAGCAAGCGTTAATTTCATTAGACTAGTCAGAGGAGGCGGACTCCACACTTCAGCAGTGTTTTGGAGACACTGACTGGAAGGCGTTTGCAGCCCAGGCCACCCTTGACTCCCACACGGACATTGATTCCTATACATCCTCTGTTCTGGACTTTATAAACTCCACCATCAATAGTGTCACCTCCCTCAAACGGGTGACCATATTCCCGAATCAGAAGCCATGGATGAACAGCGAGGTCAGGCTACTGCTGAAAGCACGGGACACCGCATTCAGGACAGGCGATGCCCGAGCCTACAGTTCATCCAGGGCTAACCTGAAGAGGGGCATCAAGAAGGCCAAGCACTGCCATAAGCTTAGGATTGAGGAGCACTTCAACAACATCTCCGACCCCCGACGCATGTGGCAAGGCATCCAGGCCATCACGGACTATAGACCCACCAACACCACCCCCACATCCAGTGACGCCTCCTTCCTTGAGGAGCTTAACCACTTCGATGGCTGCTTCGACAGGGACAATCTAGAGATGGCCATCAAGGCTGTGCTCCCTGCCGATCACCAGCCCCTCACACTCATCCCCTACAACGTGTACGTGACACTGAGTAGGACTAATGCACGTAAAGCTGCTGGCCCTGACGGCATCCCCGGGCGCGTCCTCATGGCCTGTGCTGCGCAGCTGACAGACGTCTGCACTGACATCTTCAACCTGTCACTTGCCCAAGCAGTTGTCCCCACGTGCCTTAAAACCACCTCCATCGTGCCGGTGCCAAAACACTCCACTGCGGCAAGCCTCAACGACTTCCGCCCAGTTGCACTTACTCCCATCATCACCAAGTGCTTCGAGAGGCTGATCCTGGCACACCTCAAAGGCTGCCTACCCCCTACACTGGATCCCTATCAGTTTGCCTACCGCAAGAACAGGAGTATGGAGGATGCCATTTCAACGGCACTTCACTCCGCCCTCTCCCACCTCGACAACAGAGACACTTACGTAAGAATGCTGTTCATCGATTACAGCTCAGCATTCAACACCATTATACCCTCTAAACTGATCACCAAACTCGGTGACCTGGGCATCGACCCCTCCCTCTGCAACTGGATATTCGACTTTCTAACCAACAGACCCCAGTCTGTTAGGTTAGACAAGCACACCTCTTCAACCCTCACCCTGAACACCAGCGTTCCACAGGGCTGTGTGCTGAGCACCCTCCTCTACTCCCTCTTCACCTACGACTGCACACCTGTACATGGTACTAACACCATCATCAAGTATGCAGATGATATAACGGTGATTGGCCTCATCAGCAACAACGATGAGTCGGCCTATAGGGAGGAGGTCCAGCTCCTAGCAGCATGGTGCGCTGACAACAACCTGGCCCTTAACTCCAAGAAGACCAAGGAGCTCATTGTAGACTTCAGGAAGTCTAGGGGCGGCACGCACACCCCCACCCACATTAACGGGACGGAGGTGGAACGTGTTTCCAGCTTCAGGTTCCTGGGGGTCAACATCTCCGATGACCTCTCTTGGACCCACAATACCTCAACTCTCGTCAAGAAGGCTCACCAGCGTCTCTTCTTCCTGAGGAGACTGAAGAAGGTCCATCTGTCTCCCCAGATTCTGGTGAACTTCTACCGCTGCACCATCGAGAGCATCCTTACCAACTGTATCACAGTATGGTATGGCAACTGCTCTGTCTCCGACCGGAAAGCACTGCAGAGGGTGGTGAAAATTGCCCAACGCATCACCGGTTCCTCACTCCCCTCCATTGAGTCTGTCCAAAGCAAGCGTTGTCTGCGAAGGGCGCTCAGCATCGCCAAGGACTGCTCTCACCCCAACCATAGACTGTTTGCCCTCCTACCATCCGGGAGGCCCTACAGTTCTCTCCGTTGCCGGACTAGCAGGTTCAGGAACAGCTTCTTCCCTGCGGATGTCACACTACTCAACAATATACCTCGGTGACTGCCAATCACACCCCCCCCCCCGGACACTCCTCCCACCAGGAAAACACTATGACTGTATGCATGTAAATAGATGTATTTATTGCTCATATCTATGTCGCTATCTGCATATCTGCTAACTGCATTTCATTGTCTCTGTATTGTACACTGACAATGACACTTAAAGTTGAATCTGAATCTGAATCTATGCTTGTACATTTTAACAGTTGAAATATATCGCATGTCACAAACTTATCTTCTCCTGCTGCCCTCCCATTTAAATACGAGCCGTACCGACTGCATTTGCACACTTACAGGAAGAGAGACCTAGTTAGATCTCGTATTGAAATAGATCAAAGCAGTGACATATATGCGGGGGAGTACCATGAAACTGGAGATTTCAGTACAATCCAAATTAAAGTGTGGAGATGTTGATACACAAACACAAACAGCAGATAAGATTCGGGCAAGTTTCAGAAGTAGCCAGTTCCAGGAAAGGGACAGTCAACCATTGATTTCCCTTCTGCAACACAATTATTGGTCTGTGATCACCATGGAAAGTATTTCTGTGTCCTTAATCAATGGCAGGACAAATCTATAAGGAGGAATATCTCACCAAACTTACCTTGGTAAGTGCAGAGAGAGCAGCGACATGCTGGGATGATGCATGTTTTTAATACCGATGTCCAGGACCAAGTTTGTTGAGGAGCGACCAGTCGAACGTCACAAGGGTCTCAGTGGAGAGTGGCGGGGGGGGGGGGGGGGGAGGTGGTTTAGTGGCAGTCGGCAGTCTCAGAATCTTGGCACAGGGTGGGGAAAATCAGGACCATGAGGAAACATAGAAATTAGGTGCAGGAGGAGGCCATTCGGCCCTTCGAGCCAGCACCGCCATTCATTGTGATCATGGCTGATCGTCCCCCATCAATAACCCGTGCCTGCCTTCTCCCCATATCCCTTGACTCCACTAGCCCCTAGAGCTCTATCTAACTCTCTCTTAAATCCATCCAGTGAATTGGCCTCCACTGCCCTCTGTGGCAGGGAATTCCATAAATTCACAACTCTCTGGGTGAAAAAGTTTTTTCTCACCTCAGTCTTAAATGACCTACCCTTTATTCTAAGACTGTGGCCCCTGGTTCTGGACTCGCCCAACATTGGGAACATTTTTCCTGCATCTAGCTTGTCCAGTCCTTTTATAATTTTATATGTTTCGATAAGAAACCCCCTCATCCTTCTAAACTCCAGTGAATACAAGCCTAGTCTTTTCAATCTTTCCTCATAAGACAGTCCCGCCATCCCAGGGATCAATCCTGTGAACCTACTCTGCACTGCCTCAATCACAAAGATGTCCTTCCTCAAATTAGGAGACCAAAACTACACAATACTCCAGATGTGGTCTCACCAGAGCCCAATACAACTGCAGAAGAACCTCTTTACTCCTATACTGAAATCCTCTTGTTATGAAGGCCAACATTCCATTAGCTTTCTTCATTGCCTGCTGTACCTGTAAGCCAACTTTCAGTGACTGGTGTACAAGGACGCCCAGGTCTCGCTGCACCTCCCCCTTACCTAACCTAACCCCATTGAGAGGATTGAGAAAGGGGAGAATTGGAGGGGGAGGGATCGCAAAAATCAGTTCAGGTGGCGGGAGAATGAGACTTGTAGTGTGGGTTAAGTGCAGAGCGAGGAAAACCTGCCCATATGTAGTTCCCAGCTGCAGGCTTATCGGCTTTACACCTCGATGTCTGGCTGACACTGGTTTTGTCTATTGAGGGTGCTTGTTCATGCCCAACTAGCCCACACCATTCACAGGCCACCCATCCCATACTCTTATTGTGCAGATGTTCCAGCCAAAAAATTCTTGTTCCTGGATGGGCAAATCTGCATATATCCGGGTGTCTCTGAAAGTATACACACCAGTTCAGACTGATGGAGTAGAGGAGGGAGGTGAGGGTGGGACAAAGCCTGGAAAGTGGTAGGTGGATACAAGAAAGTGGGGTAATTGGCAGATGGCTGGAGATAGTGACAAATGGTGGAGAAACAAAGGGGTCAGATAAGGAATATAGGGAACATAAAGAGTCAGATAAGAGGTGTGAAATGTAAAATCAGAGGGAGCGAAATGAGTGGAGGGGTGAATAAAAGGGAAATGGGAAACTCAGTGTTGGAAGGGATGGTAGATGAGCAGAAGGCGGAGGAGGCATGAACATGATCACAGAGGGGTGGGAGCAATGTGTGCGCACTGGGAGGGGGGGGGGGGGGGTGTAGAGGGGATTTTATTTAAATTAGAGGAATCAATGTTCATACCATTGAGTTGTAGGCTGCCCAGCAGTTTTCATGCGGTCTCACTGGCAAAGGAGGAGCCTAAGGATAGAAAGGATTCTAGTCATCTCAGGTTAGGCAGAGGTTCACTTGCACCTCCTCCAACCTCATCCCTTGTTCAAGATGTGGACTCTTATACATCAGCGAGACCAAACGCAGACTGGCCGATCATTTCGCGGAACACCTTCGCACAGCCTGCCTGAATCAACCTGATCTCCCGGTTGCTGGACACTTTAATTCTCCTTCCCATTCTTACACAGACCCAGTAGCGGACTGGGTCTAAAAATATTGGTTGCCAGGATACAAAGGGGGCCCACTTCATCAGGGGCCCACTTGATATAGGGGGCCCACTTCATTAGGGGCCCACTTGCCATCGGGCAAGTTGACACCCTGGCCAGTCCGCCACTGCACAGACCTTTCGGTCCTCGGTCTCCTCCATTGTCAGAGTGAGGCTAAATGCAAATTGGAGGAACTGCATCTCATATTTCGCTTGGGCAGCTTACAGCCCAGTGGTATGAATATTGATTTCTCTCACTTCAGGTAGCCCCGGCATTCCCTCTCTCTCTCTATCCCATTCCCACCCAAGTCACACTTGCTTCTCATTTTCACCCAACAAACAGCTTACAATGGCCTGTTTCCTTCATCATCGTTACTTTTTTGCATATCTTTCATTCATTGTTCTTTATCTTTCCACATCATCATCTATATCACTCATTTCCCTTATCCCTAACCAGTCTGAAGAAGGGTCTCGACTTGAAACGTCACCCATTCCTTCTCTCCAGAGATGCTGCCTGTCCTGCTGAGTTACTCCAGCTTTTTGTGTGTATCTTCTGAAAGGATTCTAAATTTGTCCAGCACTTTATTTTTTTATTGAAGATTCCAGCATCCGCAGTCTCTGCATCTCCAAATACCTGATCTGCTTTCTAATAAAATGTAATTGCAAAGTGCAGATAAACATTACGATGGTAGGCAATAACATTTCTTGTCCTAGGAGAATCTTCAGTCTGAAGAAGGGTCTTGACCCGAAACGTCACCCATTCCTTCTCTCCAGAGATGCTGCCTGTCCCACTACATTACTCCAGCATTTTGTGTCTATCTTTGATTTAAACCAGCATCTGCAGTTCTTTCCTACACATCACTCTTAGCAAAATTGGTTCATTTCATGTAGCTGTAGTCCCTCAATCAACCCATCATGTAACCTCAAGGTACTAAACTCCTAAATTCACTATCCATTTTACATTGCTTTACAGTTTGCAACCCTTAGCAAAAATCACATTAGATGTAATTATTAATCTCTGCCATTCAGACAAAGGATATTATATCAATGGTACTTGCTTCTGAGCACATGATGTCTTAATTTATATGGGCTCATTCTATGTCAGGTCACAACACAAGGTGTAATTCAAACTGTCCAAAGTGGCTAAAGTAAAATAGGACTAACGTAAATAAGTATAAATTAATGAATTGGCTAAGTAACACTTTCAGCTAAGCCCGTACTAAGGAGCAGTGTAATATCATAAATTGTTAACAGTGTTTCTCCCTACAGAAGCTCTCTGACTCGCTGGGCATAGTTTATATTTAAAATAAAATGAGAATATCTAAAATTTGCATCATTTAAATGCATAGTATAATTACAAACTATGCCTCCTGTCTGAAGAATAAGTGTATGTGTGTATTACCCGGTAGACTGCACTAAACAGCTCCTTCCTTGAACTTTCGTCTTGCTCTGAAGAGTGGCCAGTATCAGCTGTGTCAAGTTTTCTTAATAGAGGTTGATCGAAATTGACTATCACCAACCCAATCCCTTGTTACCTGCCCCAAATGGATTTTACATCAGAATTAATCAACCAACTAAACTATTCACTTGCTTCAAGGATGATAAATTGGCCCTCTTTTGGAAATCAAGCGTAACCGAATTTAACCCTGCAAATGAGACAAAGCTTTGAGTTTCTCTATCAAATGAATAACTGATATCAAAGACAGAGCAACCAATATTTCCTTATAACATAGAATGAGGTCATTCAACCCAATGAGTCTGTAGCAGCTCAGAGCACATTCCAATGGATTTTCCCCCCAGCCCATTCTCCCCACATTATCATCAATTCCACCTCTCCAACCAACCCCCAACCCCTCTGATCTTCTGAATTAACTGCCTCCAAACTTTAAAACCTGCATGAGCAGACAGAATCAGAAGAACAATTACTTCGATTAAAAAGGTAACAGTGCGAATGGCGAGGTACTTCTCTTAAGCAGACTGACAAAATCAATTTGACTTGTTTCATGCCTGCAGTTACCAGGTTCATTTATCAAATCACAAACCGAATGAGTTGTAAAGAAAAGAGGAAAACACTGGAAACCCATTTCAAGCCGGAAAAATATCTGGTTAACGATGCCTTACATGGGTGTTAATGAGACCTGGTTTTGCAGTTTTGTACACCCTAATCGACGTTCCATTGCTGAGGGGAAAGTGCCTCCAGTATATCTAGGACATACATGAAAGAAGAAATTGCAAGAGTATATTCACACACAATTAATGGATCAACAACAAAGCCAATATAACATTTTATAAGCACTTTGGGTTTAGGGTTTCTGATCTCTCAGTCATGTCTTGTACCTTTTATAGAATCTTTTCATGGAAATTATATATTTTTGACATGCTGATTATGATTCTCACTTAAAAACATGACAAACAAATTGTTTCTGATAATTCCAAATAGACAATTCATCAATGTCACTGTTAATTGCTACATAATATTCTTGGTTACTGACTATTTAAATATCTCTAGAGTATTTTTTTTCTTAAATTTGGAGCAATAATGAAAACAAAACACAGATCTAATATTAAAGAACGAACAGAGTTATGCTTTGGTGGAAAGGAAGGTGGGTAGAAAAATGCATAGTCAGAGTTAGGAGCAGTTGGGGTTAGATTTTTGGAACAGAAAGCATTACTTTAGAGATACAGTGGGAAACAGGCCCTTCCTCCCACCGAGCCAACCAGCAATCAGTCCGTATATTAACATTATCCTACACACCAGGGGCTATTTACAATTTTTACCAAAGCTAATTCACCTACAAACCTGTACACCTTTGCAGTGTGGGAGGAAAGCAGCAACTCTACTGCTACGCCACATGTGTCGTGTATCATAATACAGATACATTTTTAATATTATTCCAACTTGGTTTTTAGGACTATGCTTCCACAAGTTACGTCTTTGGCATTGATTTCATTACAGAAAGATGAATTTAAAGTTGCTAGAAATTGTCGTGCAGAGCAAAAACTATATAAATTATTAAATATATATGTAGATATGGGATTTATTTACAATGTTGGGAGTGTTAGCATCAGGATTCCTACAATTTGAGAAAGGGTGAAAGTTTTGTATAATAAACCAATAGTTCAACAACCATATGAATTCTGGTTTGAAAAGGCACAAGTGCCCTCAGCCCGGTCCAACAATGGAATGGAAGAACCAGGACAATGAGGTTGAAGCACAAAGATTGGATATAAATTTAAAAAACGGATACAAAGTGCTGGAGTTACTCAGCAGGTTAGGCAGCATTTCTGGTGAACATTTCTCACGAGGTTACGTTTCAGACAGGACTCTTCTATCCTGGAGGTTATGAGAGACCATGGGAAAAGTTGTAAGGTGCAATGTTTAAGAAAAATGTTTTGCTTACTTTACGAGTTACACAGAAAATAAGCCATTTTCATGATTTGCACTCACATCTTTGCCCATGGGCTTTTAGTGTCAGATTAACATGATGGTTCAAAATAAATATTTTAGAAATAAGAAAGATTATCCCCTGACATATTAGTCCCCTCTTATATTTTTCAATCTGTTGAAGGGTTAAAAAAATGGGATTATCCTGCAATAAGTTCACCTGTCATGGTTCCAACCAGAACAAAATCTAAAGCCCATAAAGTAAAGTCTGTATTTGGTGATTGCAGATTTTAATAGAAAAATATGATAACAATTTAAAACAACATCGATTGAGCTGCTGTGGCCCTACCTTGTTGAATGGAGAGCTTGGTAGTCAGCAGCTCACAACTGCCTACACTTCACAAGCCATTCTGTCAGAAATGATCGATGCTCCTCCTGTGGTGGAACTGAAGAAAAATCAGACCTTTACAAACATTCAGCATCAGTATGTGAATTCCAACTGCTGTAACTGCAATGGAAAAAGCAGCCATCAGTACGTGTGACCAATGGCCCTGTTTCCTAAATGACTTAAGTCCGTGTACATGAGGTTGGGGGAGTTTTGTATAACATGTGAGACGGAAAGAAAGCAGCTTGAATGGGGTGCGGTTGGAGCCAACATTTCCTGGTGCTACTTGTACATAATTAATGCAAACTGCTCATGTCTATTGAGAATAGTTGCCTCTATCAAAGAAAACAATTGCTTATGACACAAATTTAAGTAAAGTTATCAAATTGGTGCCCGAGCTTTATTGTGTTTTGTAGGCATTGTCAATTATCCACTTAACACTGCAACGCATACAGAGTTTAACATTACTTATGTAATTAAAAAGAAACAAAGTGAGCTGCGACAAAATTGCAGTCAGGAAATCTCCATACCTGTAAAATTAAGTCAAGTCATGTTTATTGTTCTTTGCACAAATACGGTGAGGTACAGGTACAATGAGAAACCTTACTCACAACAGCATTAGACGCATAGATTCAGGCAAACACACAAATACAAATGATACATCAATTATTCGTAACATTTCTTTAAGAAAGAAGATTGTGCAAAAAAACAAGATATTAGTGCAAAATCATAATTAGAAAAAAAAAATACAAATCCACAGTAGAGCAGAGGTGGTCCATAGTGTTCCATCTATGTTTCTATGAGAAGGTAGGATTAAGATTGTTCATGTTGGTTCAAGAACCCAATAGCTTTAGGAAAGTTATCCTGAACCTGGCAGTGTGGAACTTCAGGCTTCTTTACCTCCTGTCATATGGTACCAAAGGGAAGAGGACATGACCCCAATGATGGGGATCATTGACGATATATGACAATTTTTTGTGGCAGCACCTCACATAGATGCTTTCAATGGTGGGGAGGCCTGTGGCCTTGATAGACTAGGCCGAGTCCAAAACTCTCTGCAGCTTCATGCATTCTTGTGCATTCGAATTGCCGTACCAGATAATGATGCAGTCAGGATACATTTTACAATCATAGTTTGTAGAGTATTAGGTATTAGCTGAATCTTCCAAGAAAGAAGAGGTGCTGGCATGGCTACTTTATGATTGCACCCATGTGTAGGGCCCAGGACAGGTCAAATCACCAATGGCCAAAATCAGTGTGCCTATGATGCTGCTGCCAAGAAGATTAGCATTGCACCTGTACTTCACCGTACCTGCGCATATGACAATGAACTGGATTGGACCACCAGCAGCCCCAGGCCTAGTAGTTTGCTCCGATGCAGTCCCCAGTTCAGCCTTCTGCTGGAAGTCCAGCTCCAGCATTCTGACACAGCTACAATCACCTGCGCTCGATGATACGACTGAAAACACCAACAATGTCCCAAAGACAGGGTGTAGGAGAGTTAATTGGCTGCCATAAATTGCCCCTAATGTGTAGGTGAGAGGTGGGATCTTGGGGGAAATGAGAGGAATGTGGAAAGAACAGGGGGGGGCATTGTAAATAGGAGCTTGATGGTCAGCGCGGCTTCGGTAGAGCGAAGGCCCAGTTATCCCCTGGACCTCCCCAGAGGTTATCGCTGACTCCTGCATTATTCATAGAGCAATGAAATCCTCCTCGATGACCTGACCAACATTCCTCAAACAACAAGAAGCTCATTTTCTCAGTGTGGTTTGTACAAAATGAGCACAGTGTTTTCCTTTCAACATTGTCCACAGCCCACAATGTATTTCAGTGTCTGTGAAATGCTCTGGGATATTCCGAGGCTGTGAAAATAATTTATTCCACTACTCATTAATTTTGTTATTCTCCCAGATGGCCATTTGGGGAAAAAAAGGCAACAAACCCGATGTTTCAGCTGTAATTAGAGGTATTGCTCTCTCTGGAGCCCAGGTGGGATCTTAGCTGAGTTGGTCAGCCCAGGTGGTGCACCCCCTTTACAACGGAGCACATAAATGATGGGGAAGCTACACGTCTCACCCAATTATCTTCCAACTTAAAGGGACTGACCGAACATCAGGATCTCGTTACTTGCGATAAGGAACAGCTAACCTGACCTTTCAGAATTTCAGACAAACAGGAAGACCAAAGGATCGGCAGCAGAAACATTGGAACAAAACCCCAAACCTATTATTTATACAATTCTCCTGAGTTACCAAATAATAATTAGTGTGGCTGAAACATCGTTACAGACCAGAGTCTGCCTCAGGTTACGCAAGCAATGTCATTCAGTTATTCCATCAACTTTCACAGATCATAAATATGATAACAGCAACACAATCAATGGCAGTTATCGACCGATTTGTAGTAGGAAATATATTGCTCTCACCGCTGTCATCTCTCACTTTTATGAATATATGTGACAACCTGCTGCTCATTATACAGTTACCCAATTAACATCCAAATTCGACAGAACATATTGGAAAGCATAACACTATAACCTTGTCCAACATTGCAAGGAATGAAACCTAATGTTGCTAAGGATCAAGAATAACCTCCTTAAAACATAGGTTTAGTTTTAGGCTTAAGTTTAGTTTTATCATTGTCACATGGACTGAGGTGCAATGAAAAGCTTTGCTTTGTATGCAAACAAGTCAAACTTATGTACAATAGACAGAGCAAATGGGAAGATACAGAGTGCAAAATAGTTCTCAGCATCGTCACACAATACAATGTAGTCACGACTGTGGGGCAGCATAGTGGTAGAGTTGTTCCCCAACAGCGAAGATAGACACAAAATCCTGGAGTAACACTGCGGGACAGGCAGCATCTCTGGAGAGAAGGATTGGGTGACATTTCAGGAGGAGACCCTTCCTCTCCACTGACATCAGCCTGAAGAAGATACATAGACAAGGAAGTGTAAGGTGTGAAAACAGGAGAAAGGAAATTGAGATTAAGGAAAATCTAGAAAAGATCATTGTTAGCTGGGTGAAGGTAACAACAAAGCAAGCAGAGATAAACTGTACCTGGAGACAGTAGGACTGGTCCGAGAACTGAGAAGGGGGTGGGATAGAGAGAGAAGGAAAGCAAGGGTTACTTGAAGTTCGAGAAGTTAATGTTGATACCGCTGAGATGCAAGCTGACCAAGCAAAATATGTGCTGTTCCTCCAATTTGCGCTGGGCCTCTCTCTGACAATGGAGGAGGCCCAGGACAGAGAGGTCAGAATGGGAGGGGGAGTTAGTGTTTAGCAACCAGGAGATCAGATAGGTTTAGGCTGCCTGTCCCACTGAGTTACTCCAGGATTTTGTGTCTATCTTCGCTGTAAGGGAACAACTCTACCAATATGCTGCCCCACAGTCGTGACTACATTGTATTGTGTCACGATGCTGAGAACTATTTAGCACTCTTCCTATTTGCGATCTTCCTATTTGCTCTGTCTATTGTACTAAAGTTTGACAGAGTGAGGCCCAGTGCAAATTGGAGGAACCACATGTCATATTTCGCTAGGGCAGCTTGCACCCCAACGGGTGTAAGAAATATAAAAATAACAAGAGGGTCTGGGACTTTGGGGGAGATGGGGAGACATGAAAGAACAAATGAACAAGCTAGAGACAGACAGAGGGGAGAAGGAACTAAACCAAAGGCAGCCCAACAATATACAGATGACGGTGAGGAGTACACTGGTATACAAAATGAATGCCTTCCTGCTAAATGAAGAAAGGAAAGGCGCCCACTGCAATAATGAAACTGCGATATTGAAGAGCTTTTTACCAGACACCATTACTGTTCTCCACTACCTTGCTGCAGCTGGCCGGCAGGGGACTGCTCCAGCAGTTTCCTTGCAACACTTGCACTGAATGAAATTGGATACTAATAAAAACCACATTACCCTGAAAAATGAGCACCGGCTGGCCGTACATTCGGAAACCACACTCCATTATTGCAGGATGTGTTCTGTCATGTGGACTCCTCGGCTGAAGATTTATGGAAAGACGTTACCAGTCTACAATACTGCACAGAAATAATTGCAATATTTTATGGATGGTTTGCAGCAAATGGGTTACAGTATCGAGATTGTTGCTGTTCACATGTTGTTGAGGGGAATAAATTGAAGCTCCATCCCATTTATGCCCAGCAGCACCACTTTTGTTTTCTTGATGGTGACGTACAGGTAAGAACAAACACGTTCATCTGTGCCTTCAGAGGATGCATTACTTTAAGGTCTAATTAAAAATATTCCAAAATTCACAACAACTTCAGAGCACATTCTGGATTTACAAAGCATTCCCACCACTTCCAAAATAAGGTCCCCAGTCTCCCCAGCTGTGCCAGAAAATCACAGGACGACTGCAACTGGTAGTCACTCAGTCAGTGGTGTTGAGCAAACTGTTGGAGCTGGGTGGAGAAATATTCAGGATTGGATAAGATTTTTGATGCACTGGTGTTAATTTTCCAAAATTCTCTAGATTCTAATAGATTAGAAAATAACAAATGCAACTCCTTTCAAAAAGGGAGGGAGAGCAAGAGAAAGAAACTACAGGCCGTGCCCAAGTTATAAACGTCCAGCTCTTATGGACACCTGCAAACATGAACAAGCTCCCACGATATGACTAAATTCAAGAGAAGACCCAGAGTGCTGGAGTAGCTCAGTGGGTCAGGCAGCATCTCAGGAGAACATGAATAGGCGATACTTCAGGTCAAGACCTTACTTCAGACTGATTGTGGTGGGAATCTCCTTTACACATTCTCCCTTTTGATCTTATAGCTGTACACTTTAGTATTTGACCGCTCCACCTTAGGAAAAGATTCTGTCTATACCTCTCATAATTTAATAAACTTCTATCAGGTTGCCTCTCAATCTCTGCCGATCCAGAGAAAATAATTTGAGGTGTCCAACCCCTCCTGGAAGCTACAAACTTAAACCTTCTAAAACTGCCAGCATCCTGGTAAACCTCTTCTGAACCTTAAATGTAACATCTCCAAGTTTACAGATAGCACAAAGCTGGGTGGCAGTATGAACTGCGAGAAGCATACAATGAGGTTACAGGGTCACTTGGATAGGTTGGGAGAGTGGCCAGATGCATGGCAGATACAGTATAATGTGGATAAATGTGAGGTTATCCAATTTGGTCACAAGAACAAGAAGGCAGATTATTATCTGAATGGTGTCAGATTAGGAAAAGGAGAGATGCAACAAGACCTGGATGTCCTTGTACATCAGTCACTGAAAGTAAGTATGCAGGTACAGCAGGCAGTGAAGAAAGCAAATGGCATGTTGGCCTTCATAGCAAGAGGATTTGAGTATAGGACCAAGGAGGTCCTACTGCATTGTACAGACAATAGGTGCAGGAGTAGGCCATTCGGCCCTACGAGCCAGCACCACCATTCAATGTGATCATGGCTGATCATCCCCAATCAGTACTCCGTTCCTGCCTTCTCCCCATATCCCCTGATTCCGCTATCTTTAAGAACCCTATCTAGCTCTCTCTTGAAAGTATCCAGAGAACCGGCCTCCACTGCCCTCTGAGGCAGAGAATTCCAAAGACTCACAACTCTCTGTGTGAAAAAGTGTTTCCTCGTCTCCGTTCTAAATTGCTTACCCCTTATTCTTAAACTGTGGTCCCCTAGTTCTGGACTCCCCCAACATCGGGAACATGTTTCCTGCCTCTACCATGTCCAAACCCTCAATAATCTTATATGCTTCAATAAGATCCCCTATCATCCTTCTAAACTCCAGAGTATACAAGCCCAGCCACTCCATTCTCTCAGCATATGACAGTCCCACCATCCCGGGAATTAACCTTGTAAACCTACGCTGCACTCCCTCAATAGCAAGAAAGTCCTTCCTCAAATTAGGGAACCAAAACTGCACCCAGTACTCCAGGTGTGATCTCACTAGGGCCCTGTACAACTGCAGAAGGACCTCTTTGCTCCTATACTCGACTCCTCTTGTTATAAAGGTCACCATGCCATTCGCTTTCTTCACTGCCTGCTGTACCTGCATGCTTACTTTCATTGACTGATGAACACGGACCCCCAGATCCTGTTGTACTTCCCCTTTTTCCAACTTGACACCATTTAGATAGTCATCTGCCTTCCTGTTTTTGCTGCCAAAGTGGATAACCTCACATTTATCCATATTAGACTGCATCTGCCATGCATCTGCCCATTCACCCAACCTTTCCAAGTCACCCTGCATTCTCAAAGCATCCTCCTCACAGTTCACACTGCCACCCAGCTTTGTGTCGTCAGCAAATTTGCTAATGTTACTTTGAATCCCTTTATCTAAATTATTGATATATATTGTAAATAGCTGCAGTCCCAGCACCGAGCCTTGCGGCACCCCACTAGTCACTGCCTGCCATTCTGAAAGGGACCCGTTAATCCCTACTCGTTGTTTCCTGTCTGCCAACCAATTTTCAATCCATGTCAGCACTCTACCCCCAATACCATGTGCCCTAATTTTGCCCACTAATCTCCTATGTGGGACCTGATCAAATGTTTTCTGAAAGTCCAGGTACATTACATCCACTGGCTCTCCCTTGTGCATTTTCCTAGTTACATCCTCAAAAAATTCCAGAAGATTAGTCAAGCATGATTTCCCCTTCGTAAATCCATGCTGACTCATGTTACTGCTATTCAAATGTGCCGCCATTTCATCTTTTATAATTGACTCCGGCAGCTTCCCCACCACTGATGTCAGGCGAACTGGTCTATAATTCCCTGTTTTCTCTCTCCCGCCTTTCTTAAAAAGTGGGATAACATTTGCTACCCTCCAATCCACAGGAACTGATCCTGAATCTATAGAACATTGAAATATTATCACCAATACATCCACAGGGACCTGGTGAGACCGCACCTGGTGTATTGTGTGCAGTTTTGGTTCACCAGATTAATTCGCGGGATGGCGGGCCTGACATGATGAAAGAATGGGTCGACTAGTATTCACTGGAATTTAGAAGGATGAGAGAGGATCTTATAGAAACACATAACATTCTTAAAGGATTGGACAGACTAGATGCAGGAAAACATTTCCTGATGTTGCGGGTCCAAAACTAGGGGTCACAGTTTAAGAATAAGGGGTAGGCCATTTAGGACTGAGATGAGAAAAAACCTTTTCACCCAGAGAGTTGTGAATCTGTTGAATTCTCTTCCACAGAAGGCAGTGCAGGCCAATTTACTGAATGTATTCAAGAGAGTTGGATACACAGTAACTATTAGGGCTAACGGAATCAAGGGATATGTGGAGAAAGCAGGATTCGGGATGATCAGCCACGATCATATTGAATGGCAGTGCTGGCTCGAAGGGCTGAATGGCTTACTGCTGCACCTATTTTCTATGTTTCTATGAACCACATCCTTACTCTGGGGCGACCAGCACTGCAAATGTGTCTAGCCAAAATCCTGTAAAGCTGCAACATGGCTTTCTGACTATTGTACTCAATGTACCAACCAATAAGCAAACCATACTCCTTCATTACCACTTTATTCACTTGTGTGCTACATTCAGGGACCTATTAACCGGACCCCAAAATCCCTCTGAACACCAATGCTGTTTAGGGGGACGCCGTCCTGTGTGGTATGGCTGCCCAGTCTGCAGCTGTCTGTTTTTCATCATTTAAAAAAAATTTTAGTTAGTTGAGTGTTTTGTTTTTTAGGAGTTCTAGCCTTTTTTATGTGGGGGGTGGAGGAGGGGGGAAGGAAGAAACTAATTTTCAGGGTCCCTACCTGGTCGGAGAGGCAGCTTTTCTCCGGGCTGCACCGTCGACCCGTCCTCACGGCCTACCAGCGGGCCAGGAGTGGCGTTTCCTGAGGGGACCGCCCAGAACCTCGGCTGGAGCGCTATCGCGGAGCGGAGCGGGCGATGCCTTGCCCGGGTCGCCGCGCTGGAGCTCCAGTGAGCTGAAGACCGCCGAGTAAAACATCGCGGAGCTGCGGGTCTGTGGAGTGGCCAGCCGCGGGCGGCGGCGCTGAACTTTTCATCGGGAGCCTGGGATCTCTCGCCGAGATCGCCAGTTGTGAAGCTCCATCCAGCGCAGCCTTGTTGGCTTCGGAAGCCGCGGCCTCCTGTACGGAAGCGGCTGTTCCAGGTGTCCCAAGCCGCTGTGAGGATTCTCCCGACGCCGGAGCTACATCACCCGGCGAGAACGGCCTGGAACATCGGGCCTCCATAGAGGCGACTGCGGAGGCCACAATAGGCCCGACTATGGGTGAACTGGGGATGTGGACTGGACATTGTCCCTTCCCCCACAGTGGGAACCATTGTGGGGGGATGTTTTTATGTTTATTGTTAAATTTCTTTAATGTTCAATCTTTATCTGTGTGCTGCATGGCAAGACAAATTTCACTACACCATTTGGTGTATGTGACAATAAATGTCCTTTGTCCTTTGTCTGTTAAGGGACGCCATTAATAGTTGAGCAGAATTTTTAGCCTATGTTCAGGAAATTGTCTTCTAAGATATTTATAAGTACCGTTTATAAGTAATTATTGCAGGAAAACCTCACGTTAATCTTAGTTTTGATTGTTTATTTAATTGTTGCCATTAATTGTATACACTCCACTTACATTTGACCTCCCGAAGTCCAGCACCTCAGACTTGCTCAGATTAAACTCCATCTGCCAGTATATCCTTTGCCAGTGCTCAGCCCCCTGCTGTTCTCACTCTATACTCATGACTGCGTAGCCAGTCACAGTGCGAACTCCATCATCAAGTTCGCTGATGACACCACTGTAGTGGGACGTATCACTGATGGAGATGAGTCAGAGTATAGAAGAGAGATCGAGCAACTGTCCATATGGTGCCAGCGCAATAACCTGGCCCTCAACACGAGCAAAACCAAGGAACTGATTGTGGACTTTGGAAGGAGGAGGAGGGGGACCCACAGCCCCATTTATATCAACGGGTCGATGGTTGAAAGGGTCAAGAGCTTCAAATTCCTGGGTGTGCACATCTCTGAAGATCTTTCCTGGTCCGAGAACACTAATGCAATTATCATGAAAGCTCATCAGCGCCTCTACTTCCTGAGAAGATTACGGAGAGTCGGTTTGTCAAGGAAGACCCTCTCTAACTTCTACAGGTGCACAGTAGAGAGCATGCTGACCGGTTGCATCGTGGCTTGGTTCGGCAATTTGAGCGCCCTGGAGAGGAAAAGACTACAAAAAGTAATAAACACTGCCCAGTCCATCATCGGCTCTGACCTTCCTTCCATCGAGGGGATTTATCGCAGTCGCTGCCTCAAAAAGGCTGGCAGTATCATCAAAGACCCACACCATCCTGGCCACACACTCATCCCCCTGCTACCTTCAGGTAGAAGGTACAGGAGCCTGAAGACTGCAACAACTAGGTTCAGGAATAGCTACTTCCCCACAGCCATCAAGCTATTAAACCTGGCTCGGACAAAACTCTGATTATTAATAACCCATTTTCTGTTATTTGCACTTTATCAGTTTATTTATTCATGTGTGTATATATTTATATTATGGTATATGGACACACTTATCTGTTTTGTAGTAAATGCCTACTATGTTCTGTGTGCTGAAGCAAAGCAAGAATTTCATTGTCCTATACAGGGACACATGACAATAAACTCACTTGAACTTGAACTTGCCATCTATAGGTAAGCCAGTTCTGAATCCAAGCTATTAAGACCGTGGATTACATGCAGCTTCATCTTCTGAATCTTGAGGAACCTTGTCAAATGCTTTGTTAAAGTTCCTCAGGCCTTCAGGTCATTGATCTGAAACATTAACTTAGTGTCTCTCTTCACCAATGCTGCTTGACTTGTTCAGCATCTCCAGAAATTTCTGTTTACATTGCATGATTTAATATTAACTTAGCAAAGGAAATTGGATAGAATTTCACAGGTAGAAATTTTAAAAGCTGAGGCAGTGCGACTAATCAGAATAGTCTAGCAAAGGGCAAGCATTGGCACAATGGACTGAATGTGCTGTAACATTCAATGAAATTCTTCCACCTCATTGTGTGGGTACAGCAGCTAAATCAACAGGCAGATGATGATGACTTTATCCGGCTCTCATGCTAATCATTGAGCATGTCCATGCATACCAGACTGCGATTTCATCAGTCTGGCTGACAAATGACCTTCTCCCTGACATTTTCTAACAGTTTGTTAAAAACTACTTTTCACCACTCTTACAAATCTTTCAGCACGGCCTATTTAAATATGCTTACATACAGTAGAATATGCATAATTTGAGGAAAATCCCTGTTTTAGAAAGATTCCACAATACTTGCCACCTTAAAGAACTCTGCACATTCATTAATGGGAAGCAGCTTTCAACACATTACAAGGAAATCAATCCTCAGCTTCCAGAGCCAACAACATTTTCAGCATTATCTTCCACCATAGTCATGGAGCTATACAACACGGAAACACGTCCTTCAGCCCATCTTGACCATGCTAAGCTAGTTGGCGCACTATGGTAAGTGCTTTTGCCTGTATTTGGCCCATATCCCTATATCATTCCTATTCATATATCTGTCCAAATGGTATTCACTTCTATAGCTCATTGCGCATGATCTACCCTCTGAGGGAAAAATATGCTCCTTAGGACCCTTTAAATCTTTCCCCTATCACTGTAAGCCTATGCCCTTGAGTTAAAGAATCCTGAGAAAATGACTGTGAGCATTCACTTTATCCATGCTCTGCATGGTCATGAACACTTCTACAAGGTCACCCTTCAGACTTTTACCCTAAAGAAGAGGTCCAATGTTCTGTCCTCTCTAGTTGGACCTTCTATATGTTGATTAAGGAATCTTTCTTGGATACATTTAAAAAGTTCTATCCCAACCAAGTCCTTTACACTTTGGGAGACCTAGCCAATCTCCCATGAATACCACCTTATTATTTTTGCAGCTATCTGCATTCCCTCCACACATCTGCTCCTCTAATTCATGCTGACTATTGGGAGGCCTATAATACAGTCCCCATCAGTGATCATTTCTTACCTGTTTCAAAGTTTGACCCATATAGATTCTCACTGGATGATCCCTCAAGAATTTCCTCTCTGAACACTAGTTGTACCTTCCCCGATACAGAAAGGCCACCTCCCTTGCCCCATCTCCTTCCTTGCCCCTTTTTTCTTGCCTGCATCTCTGCATCAAGAGAATGAAGAGATTTACATTCACTACATTGTAGCATCTATAGCCTGGAACGTTGAACTTGTCTCAGCCATGTTCCTGTTATGGCTATAATATCCCATTCCTCCAAGCCAATCCATGCCCCCCGAGTTCCCCTGCCTTACCTGATAAACCTTGTGGCGTGGCGATGACACTAGGTTTGCCAGTGACCATACCAAAACTCACAGTAGGGTGAACTCACGTGATATGCTTTATTTACAGAGACAAGAAAGTCCAGGATTGCATGGGGGCACCGTCCCTCATTGTCAGGGTGCATGAACTGTGACACCTGTGATCTCAGGCTTCTCCCTGCAGTTCACCCTTGCCTCAAGAAAAGGAACTGGCAGCCCCCAGGCTTATCCTATGGGCTCAGTTTTGGGGCTTGATGAGGTGTTGCTGCCGACCCCCGTGTCATCCTGGTGGCTGTATTTGCCTCTGTGTGTGGGCGCAATTCCTCATTGTCCATGGGCATGAAGACGCACTGGCGACTCAGGCTTGCCAAGGGGCGGAAATCCCGGGGGGGGAGGCAGGGGGGACACGCCCCCCCCCACATTTTTTGTAATCCGGATTTTAAAACTTGGTGAAATGTCCGCTTTCCGTGAGACAGTGGGAGTGGGACTGATCATCGAGAGAGACACATCCGTCAGCAGGCAATGGGGGGGGGGAGTGATGATTCAGCGCGATGATTTGAGGAGGGAGTTGTCCGTCAGAGGCAGAAGCAGGGGGGTGGGACTGAGGATAGAGCGCGGTGATTGGAGGATTGGAGGAGGGAGACGTCCTGGTGGAGCAAAGATCAGAGGCACTGGCTGTCTCGGGCTTCTTCCCAGCAGCTTAGTCTTGACCACACGGTGGCGCTGGTGGTCTTGGGTTTGTCCAAGTGGCTCAGTCTTCCTAGAATCTGCGACAGGGAACCACGGCTAGTAGAGAGGCATTGAGCTTTCTCTCCCTTGCAGTCCCCTCTTTCTTCTGCTTCTTCTCTTATCGCCTATCCTCTGGCTGGAATGCCTGGGTTTAGAAGGAGTAGGCTGACGAGCTTCAGGTGGGCCACCCAATATAAGCTAATTGGACCCAGCTGTTACCAATAGTGCTGCAGCTTGTCCACTCCCAGCCTGTCCACCAGTGATGCAGATCCAAGTAGCATCCGAGGGAGGGAGCGCAGTCACATTCCCACCTCCCCCACCCCTTCGCGACAACCCCGGGACTTGAGAGCGAGATAAATAAATTCTGTACTAGAGAGTTCTACTTTTGTCAGTTTATCATCTTTTTCTGTTCATATTTCCAGCAGCAATTATTTAGTTAGTTAGTTAACCATCTCTGAAGGGAAAAACAATATTTGGAAACCTCTGAAGGTGCAGAGTTCTACAGTGAACAGGAATGGCTGTAAACGTGCTCAGCAGCAGAGACTGTGACACCTTTCAGCGTCAAAGTAATTTAATGTCCTTTTCAAGCAAAGTCCTTCTGAATGATACTCCGCTATTGTGTGCAGTTTTGGTCTACCTGGAGTGTTATGTGCAGTTTTGGTCTCCAAATTTGAGGAAGGACAATCTTGCTATTGAGGGAGTGCAGCGTAGGTTCACAAGGTTTATTCCCGGGATGGCAGGACTGACGTATGTTGATAAAATGGAGCGGCTGGGCTTGTATACTTTGGAATTTAGAAGGATGAGAGGGAATCTATTGAAACATATAAGATTATTAAGGGTTTGGACCCACTAGAGGCAGGAAACATGTTCCCGGGGGGAGTCCAGAACCAGGGGCCACAGTTTAAGAATAAGGGGTAAGCCATTTAGAATAGAGATGAGGAAATATTTTTTCACACAGAGAGTTGTGTGTCTGTGGAATTCTCTGTCGCAGAGGGCGGTACAGGCTGGTTCTCTAGATGCTTTCAAGAGAGAGTTAGATAGAGCTCTTAAAGATAGCGGAGTCAAGGGATATGGGGAGAAGGCAGGAACGGGGTACTGATTGTGGATGATCAGCCATGATCACATTGAATGGCGGTGCCGGCTCCATGGGCCGAATGGCCTACTCCTGCACCTATTGTCTATTGTCTATAAAATGGGGTCAGATGTTGGAAACAGTAGCAATCTTCCATTTGAATTTCTTCTCCCTTCATGTGGTCACCCAGTGTGGTCTTGTCTGCATTCTCCACCAGTCTGATCGGGAATAATGCCGGGATTGACAGTGACCACACTGACACTCGCAGTAGAGTGAACTCACGTGATATGTTTTATTTACAGAGACAATAAATTCCAGGAGCTCATGGGGGGCTCTGCCCCTCCCCATTAGGACACGTGGGCAGTGATGCGACCGATCACTGGCTTGTTTCAGCAGCTAGGGATCAGAGCGGGTGCTGTCACAGCCTCTAGTGTTAAATAAATGCAGTTTAAACCTCCAGTGCTTCCTTTCTTTTTGCAGTGTTATTTATAAGATCCCAGCATTACAGCTTCATCTGTCTCCAGCTATCATTTGCCAGCCTCCCTCCACTCCCACCACCTGGCTCCATGTGCAACCTTTTGTCCTCACCTTATCTGTTTCAACCTATCACCCACCATCTCCTGTCTCCCAACTCCACTCCTCCTCCATCATCCTCTCCTTGCCTGGTTCCACCTCACACCTGCCAGTCCTCCCTTGCATTTATATTATCTACCTACAACCCCCCCCCCCCCCTCACACACACACACTCAAATCAGTGACGCAGGTACTCAACCTGAAATGTGGACCATCCCACCGCCTCTACAGATGTCGTCTGACCTGTGGCACTTTTCCAGAATTCTATTTGTAGCTCCAATATCCTCCATTTCTGTAATATTCTCGGAATATTTTCATTTTCTATTTTAAGAGCATGTCATGGTGATAAATCACTTCCCAAAGGGACCAAACATTGAAATATATGCATAGGGAATGTGGACGGACTATAAAAGCAAATGAAACCTGTCCCGTTATATTGAAGTTGGCTTAATCAATACAATACAATCAGTTTTACTCGTCACTTGCACGTAAAGTGCAAGTGAAATGAATTTGCCAGCAGCGGTACAATGAAAAAGAACACACAAAAATACACTAAAAATGTAACACAAACATCCACAACAGCATTCATCACTGTGGTGGAAGGCACAACATTTGGCCAGTCCTCCTCCATTTTCCCCCGTGGTCGGGACCTCAACCCTCCGCAGCCATCGCTGCGGGCGTCCAGATGTACAGACAAGGTAAAAAGTCCAGGTAAGTCCTGAATCGGTGCCTCCCCACTGGAGAGCGTGGCTTCGGGTTGGTGTAGGCTGCAGGCTCTTAACCAAGAAGAAATTCAAATGGAAGATTGCTACTGTTTCCAACATCTGACCCCCATTTTATAGACAATAGACAATAGGTGCAGGAGTAGGCCATTCGGCCCATCTAACATAACCTGATGCAAAGACACCATGTAAAGATTCAGATTTAGTTTGGCCAACTGGATTACTAAAGAACACACAAGAGGGCCAGCTGATTGTTCACACAACTTTCAAACAGACAACCAGCTCAAAGCTCTTAACCAAAATAAAGTGGGAGTTATTTTATAGAATCAACTTCAAGCATTGCCTCCCTGTATCAACTCTTCTAACTCTAACAAAGACTAATGTAAT
This sequence comes from Amblyraja radiata, assembly GCF_010909765.2. Classification (NCBI taxonomy): domain Eukaryota; kingdom Metazoa; phylum Chordata; class Chondrichthyes; order Rajiformes; family Rajidae; genus Amblyraja; species Amblyraja radiata. The sequence goes on along the minus strand of NC_045962.1, from coordinate 49,722,642 downwards.
AACAAGGAACTGCAGATGCTGGTGATATCAAAGAAAGACACAAAGTGGTGGAGTAACTCGGTGGGTCAGGCAGCATCTCTGGAGAACATGGATGGGTGACATTTCAGGTCGGGAGGTACTTCAGACTGATTGCAGCAAGGTGAGGAAGAAAGCTGGAAAAGAGGAGGGGCTAGGCACCTGTCAAAGTAAAGCCACTGTCGGTCGGAATGTCTGTTTTTATTCTATTGTAAATTTTAGGCCTACTTTCTGTTTTTAGACATGGTAATTTTAATTTGTTTTTAAAGCTCTATGTATTTATCCCTTTTTTACGAACTACACTGAATGGAAACTGATCGAGTAATGTTTTTTCATTTCCTCTGTGTATGCAAGTACTCAGTGAAAATGATATTAAATAAATACTGAATACTGAATAATGAATATTAGCTTGAACCTGATTTCCAGCTGAACAGCCATACTTCCTTCAATTCAGCAGCAAGCCTTCTACGCAGCATTGCAACAAAGAGTTTATGGAGATCTCTCTGCAAAAACGTTAACATTCTTTCTTTCAGCAGTACACTGATTTACTTCCTCAAACAACTCCAGCACACTTATCCTGGCGTCTGCTGCGAGTTACTCAGCTCTTGCAACACATGTAAGCAGTTTCACACTAAAACATTTTGTGCATTGTTTCAAGAGTCCTGGGAGAAAATAAAATGCAGTGAATTGGATGAAATAAACTGTTTTATGTGTTGTGACTTTTGCCCTTTGTAACAGCGAGAGGCCGAAAAAATGGAAAATGTGTCCTTGTGAAGATAAAAACTACTTTTGAGTGCCCTGACATATAAAATGAAGGTCATGTCAGACAAAGGGTGACCATTTAGCTCCTTAATAGTGTGGGCACTGAGGTGTTCAGCAGTAGATGGTGAGATAGCATTAGATTAAAAAAAATTACAGAGAGAACGTTCCTGGAGAAAGCAGGCTCTCAGCCATCCAGTCACAGCAGAGTTAAAAGACACCTCCCAAAAACAAACGGATTTCAGAACCAGAGCCTTGTGCAGAATGCATCAAATGCGGTTTAGAATAAAGATATAAAAGAAACAGTCTGAATTCAGCCGAGGGGTTAATGGGGTACGGAGGTCTTTGTGAGCAGAGAAATAGGGTGAGGAAGTCTGTAAGGAGTTAGCAAACATAAGCATCATTTTATTATTATTCAGGTGGCCACTGGGTGCACAGTAACACATTTGGTTTAATTCAACCATTTCATGAAAATATTCATAAGACAAAAAAACATATTAAAATAGGTGCAGGAGTAGGCCATTCGGCCCTTGGAGCCAGCACCGCCATTCAATATGATCATGGCTGATCATCTAAAATCAGTACCCCGTTCCTGATTTTTTTCCCATATCCCTTGATTCCTTTAGCCCTAAGAGCCAAATCTAACTCTCTCTTGAAAACATCCAGTGAATTGGCCTCCACTGCCTTCTGTGGAAGAGAATTCCACAGATTCACAACACTCTGGCCTAACTGGCCTACCTCTTATTCTTAAACTGTGACCCCTGGTTCTGGACTCCCCCATCATCGGGAACATTTTTCCTGCATCTAGCCTGTCCAATCCTTTGAATTTTACATGTTTCTATAAGAATCCCTCTCATCCTTCTAAAGACAAAAAAGACAATAACCGATTGCATAATTATTGTTCTACAGGACAAAGTGCAGCAACATTCTAATTCGATGAACCCCACAAACATAAACGAGATAATTAAAAATAAAAATAAACTGCAGATGCTGTAAATTTGAAATAAAAACAAAATGTGCTGGATAAACTTAGTTCAGGCAACATCTGTGGGAAGAGAGAAGGAGACACAAGACACTGCAGATGCTGGAGTCTTTATAGTCAATGTACCAAACTGCTGGAGGAACTCAGCAGGCCAGGCCACATTATGGAGGAAAATGGACAGATGACGCTTCAGTTCAGGAGCCTTCTTTGGACTGATGAGAATCATTTGAAATCATCGATGCGAATAGGGCTGTTGAGCCAGAACCAAAAAGGCCTAAGGCAGGCAACGCCATTGTAGTGGGAGACTCCATTGTGAGAGGTACGGACAGGGGTTTCTGCGGCAACAGACGGGATGCGAGGATGGTGTGCTGCCTTCCTGGTGCCAGGATCCAGGATGTCACGGACAGAGTGCAGAAAATCCTCAAGGGCGAAGGTGAACATCCGGAAGTGGTAGTGCATGTCGGCACAAACGATGTCGGAAAGAAGGGGATGAATATTCTGCAGCGTGACTTTAGAGAGCTCGGAAAAATGCTGAAAAGCAGGACCTCCAGGGTTGTTATCTCCGGTTTGCTTCCAGTTCCTCGTGCTGGCGAGAGCAGGAACAGGGAGATACAGGGCCTGAACGTGTGGCTGAGGAACTGGTGCACGGGGCAGGGATTTAGATTCTTAGATCACTGGGATCTGTTTTGGGGTAAGGGGGAACTGTACAAAAGGGACGGATTGCATCTTAACAGGTGTGGGACCAGCATTCTGGCAGGCAGGTTTGCCACTGCTACACGGGTGGTTTTAAACTGAATAAGGGGGGGGGGGTGGGGTGTCGAATGGGATAGTGGAGGATGGAGTTAAAGGGAAAGGGTTTCTTAAATGTGTGAGCATAGAGACAGAGGGGTGTAAAATGAGGGTAGAAGCAATAGGTAGCAAGGTGAAAAGTAAAAGTGGCAGGCCGGAAAATCCAGGGCAAAAATAAAAAAGGGCCACTTTTCAGCATAATAGTATAAGGGGTAAGAGTGTTGTAAAAACAAGCCTGAAGGCTTTGTGTCTCAATGCAAGGAGCATTCGTAATAAGGTGGATGAGTTGAATGTGCAGATAGCTATTAACGACTATGATATAGTTGGGATCACGGAGACATGGCTCCAGGGTGACCAAGGCTGGGAGCTCAACATCCAGGGATATTCAATATTCAGGAGGGATAGACAGAAAGGGAAAGGAGGTGGGGTAGCGTTGCTGTTTGGAGAGCAGATTAACGCAATAGAAAGGAAGGACATTAGCTTTGAGGATGTGGAATCGATATGGGTAGAGCTGCGAAACACTAAGGGGCAGAAAACGCTAGTGGGAGTTGTTTACAGGTCACCTAACAGTAGTAGTGGAGTTGGGGATGGCATCAAACAGGAAATTAGAAATGCGTGCAACAAAGGTAAAACAGTTATAATGGGTGACTTCAATCTACATATAGATTGGGTGAATCAAATTGGCAAGGGTGCTGAGGAAGAGGATTTCTTGGAATGTATGCGGGATAGTTTTCTAAACCAACATGTAGAGGAACCAACGAGAGAGCAGGCTATTCTAGACTGGGTATTGAGTAATGAGGAAGGGTTAGTTAGCAGTCTTGTTGTGCGTGGCCCCTTGGGCAAGAGTGACCATAATATGGTTGAGTTCTTCATTAGAATGGAGAGTGACATCGTTAATTCAGAAACAAGGGTCCTGAACTTAAAGAAAGGTAACTTTGAGGGTATGAGACGTGAATTGGCCAAGATAGACTGGCGATTGATTCTTAATGGGTTGACGGTGGATATGCAATGGAAGGCATTTAAAGACTGCATGGATGAACTACAACAATTGTTCATCCCAGTTTGGCAAAAAAATAAATCAGGGAAGGTAGTGCACCCGTGGAAAACAAGGGAAATCAGGGATAGTATCAAAACAAAATATGAAGCGTACAAATTAGCCAGAAAAAGCAGCCTACCAGAGGACTGGGAGAAATTCAGAGACCAGCAGAGGAGGACAAAGGGCTTAATTAGGAAAGGAAAAATTATAGATATGTGAAGAGAAAAAGATTAGTTAAAACAAATGTAGGTCCCTTGCAGTCAGAAACGGGTGAATTGATCATGGGGAACAAGGACATGGCAGACCAATTGAATAACTACTTTGGTTCTGTCTTCACTAAGGAAGACATAAATAATCTGCCGGAAATAGCAGGGGACCGGGGGTCAAATGAGATGGAGGAACTGAGTGAAATCCAGGTTAGCCGGGAAGTGGTGTTAGGTAAATTGAATGGATTAAAGGCCGATAAATCCCCAGGGCCAGATAGGCTGCATCCCAGAGTACTTAAGGAAGTATCCCAGAAATAGTGGATGCATTAGTGATAATTTTTCAAAACTCTTTAGATTCTGGAGTAGTTCCTGGGGATTGGAGGGTAGCTAATGTAACACCACTTTTTAAAAAGGGAGGGAGAGAGAAAACGGGGAATTACAGACCAGTTAGTCTAACATCGGTAGTGGGGAAACTGCTAGAATCAGTTATTAAAGATGGGATAGCAGCACATTTGGAAAGTGGTGAAATCATTGGACAAAGTCAGCATGGATTTATGAAAGGTAAATCATGTCTGACGAATCTTATAGAATTTTTCGAGGATGTAACTAGTAGAGTGGATAAGGGAGAACCAGTGGATGTGTTATATCTGGACTTTCAGAAGGCTTTCGACAAGGTCCCACATAAGAGATTAGTATACAAACTTAAAGCATACGGTATTGGGGGTTCAGTATTGATGTGGATAGAGAACTGGCTGGCAGACAGGAAGCAAAGAGTAGGAGTAAACGGGTCCTTTTCACAATGGCAGGCAGTGACTAGTGGGGTACCACAAGGCTCAGTTCTGGGACCCCAGCTATTCACGATATATATTAATGATTTGGACGAGGGAATTGAATGCAATATCTCCAAGTTTGTGGATGACACGAAGCTGGGGGGCAGTGTTAGCTGTGAGGAGGATGCTAGGAGGCTGCAAGGTGACTTGGATAGGCTGGGTGAGTGGGCAAATGCATGGCAGATGCAGTATAATGTGGATAAATGTGAGGTTATCCACTTTGGTGGCAAAAACAGGAAAGTAGATTATTATCTGAATGGTGGCCGATTAGGAAAGGGGGAGATGCAATGAGGCCTAGGTGTCATGGTACACCAGTCATTAAAAGTAGGCATGCAGGTGCAGCAGGCAGTGAAGAAGGCGAATGGTATGTTAGCATTCATAGCAAAAGGATTTGAGTATAGGAGCAGGGAGGTTCTACTGCAGTTGTACAGGGTCTTGGTGAGACCACACCTGGAGTATTGCGTACAGTTTTGGTCCCCTAATCTGAGGAAAGACATTCTTGCCATAGAGGGAGTACAGAGAAGGTTCACCAGACTGATTCCTGGGATGTCAGGACTTTCATATGAAGAAAGACTGGATAGACTCGGTTTGTACTCGCTAGAATTTAGAAGATTGAGGGGGGATCTTATAGAAACGTACAAAATTCTTAAGGGGTTGGACAGGCTAGATGCAGGAAGATTGTTCCCGATGTCCAGAACAAGGGTTCACAGTTTAAGGATAAAGGGGAAATCTTTTAGGACCGAGATGAGAAAAACTTTTTTCACACAGAGAGTGGTGAATCTGTGGAATTCTCTCCCGCAGAAGGTAGTTGAGGCCAGTTCATTGGCTATATTTAAGAGGGAGGTAGATGTGGCCCTTGTGGCTAAAGGGATCAGGGGGTTTGGAGAGAAGGCAGGTACAGGATACTGAGTTGGATGATCAGCCATGATCATATTGAATGGCGGTGCAGGCTCGAAGGGCCGAACGGCCTACTCCTGCACCTATTTTCTATGTTTCTATGTTTCTATCTTTCATAACAATTAGCAAAAATTAGAAAATCAGCATGCTATCATTTGCAAAGAACAAAGTGAATGTTTATAATGGTGACGAGGAAGAGAAAATAGCTGATAGAGTCAGAGTCACACAGCACGGAAACTGGTCCCTCAGCACAATTTGCCCATGTTTACCAAGTTGCCCATCTGCCTGCATTTGGCCCACATCCCTCTAAACCTTTCCTATCCATGTATCTGTCCAAATGTCTTTCAAATGCTGTAATAGTACCTGCCTCAACTACCTCCTCTGCAGCTCATTCCATATAACCACCACCTTCAGTGAAAAATTTGCCCCTCAGGTTCTTATACATTTTTTCCCCTCTCACCTTAAACCTAGCCCTCTGGTTCTTGATTCCTCTACTCTGGGTAAAATACACTGCGCATCCACCCTATCTATTCCCATTATTATCTTATACACCCCTACAAGATCACCCCTCATCCTCCTGTGCTCTAAGAAATATAATCCTAGCCTCTCCCTATAGCTCAGCCACTCAGGTCCTGGCAACACCCTCAAAAATGTTCTCTGCACTCTTCAGCTGAGACAGGGGCCAAGGAAAGAGCGTTCACGTCGCGGCCCTGTTTCAACCAATCTTTCCACCACCACGCACAAGAAGCACAAGAAGCGCAAGACAGACACCATTGGGCAGATGCCAAGACGTGTGTTCAGCTCTGGCTGAACAACTTCTAATCTTGTGTGTGGACTCGATAAGAAGAAGAAGAGCTGAGACAGATGATGTTGGAGCCAGCTGAGAAAGGGCTGGAAAGGCTCATTAGTCATTAATAACAGATAATCCAACAGTAGGGTGTGTAAATAAAAGGAGATGAACACAGAGGAGCGAGTGAAACAATGCTGGAACCATGAGATACAGAATACAACTGGGAATCTGAATTAAAACAGAATGTTGCTAATACCCTGCAGGTCAGGCAGCATCTGGGGAGAGAGATAAACTGATTTTAAAATGCAGGTTGTTTAAGAAGGAACTGCAGATGCTGGAAAATCGAAGGTAGACAAAAATGCTGGAGAAACTCAGCGGGTGAGGCAGCATCTATGGAGCGAAGGAAATAGGCAACGTTCCGGGTCGATCCCCTTCTTCAGACTTTGACCTGAAACGTTGCCAATTTCCTTGGCTCCATAGATGCTGCCTCACCCGCTGAGTTTCTCCAGCATTTTTGTCTAAAAATGCAGGTTGATGACTTTCAACTGACCAGTTCTGAACAATTTAGGAAGGCTGCCATCCGATATCTACTGTGTCCCCAAGGCTGTAAACAACCCAGTGGGAAGTTGAAGTGCTGTTCCTCTTGTTCCGTTGGAATGGTGTAGGAGACCCAAGATGAAGTTCACAGTGGGAGCAGGTGGAGAGTTAAAATGACAGGTCACCCCTGTAGACTGAACAGAGATGTTATGCGAGGTGGTCACCTAATTCGAGTTTGGTTTCTTTAATGTAGAATCACATTAAAAGTGCACTAAATTTGTTTTGGAAATGGAGAGATAAATATTGCCCAGGATACTGGAGGAGTCATCCTCAATGAAATAAAGCTGAAGGCCATTTATAAATGGGTCATAATTTAACCTCATCTGTGTGTCACCCTTCAGCATCATAGCAAGCCCTCAATACTCATAATAACAAATGTAAAGATTGCAACCAGTAATATAAAATGAGACTCGTGACTCGCTAGCGCAAGGCACACACAGGAACTTCCCTAATCTAACTGGTACCATTGGGGTTACATTCAAGCCTTTCAAGTTCTTTATTAGGTCAAGTTCAGCTTGATCAGAATGGACTTCAAACATGTCTGAACATCTATCGCTGTTTTAGAGCAACTGCACATGGCAGAAACCATTAGAACCAAGTTTGTCCTCATACTTTTAATCCCGTACAGAGTACAGACCCTGAAGGGCAATGCCTAGTTCCAAGGATGTATTTTAAGCCATATCTCAGAGCATGTTACAGCATGACTGTACCCTGCCTACAAATACTCTACTCACAAAGACAATCACTAAATTGTTTAAATAAGCCTTGGCCAGCTTTTACATATGGATTACTTTGGATTAGTTTTAATCATTGTTCAGCAGGTTTCATTTGACACTCACCACATGATCTCCTTTTTTTGTTTGGTTTTGTCCTGTCGATATTTAGCACCCACACTATTTGATTTTGGGCTCAATTTGCTTTAGCATGGTCCCTCTGAGATTCAGCTAACTAACTCCTGGAAACGATTACTTAGGTAGAGTCAACACTGTATCATGCAGCCCGTTGCCAGCAATACTGATGAATCAGATTCAATGTGTACAGTTCATAATGTCCCCAAGTCTCGGAACCATCTTCACACACTTGACCTTCACAGACATGTCCTATAACTGGATTCAGCAACGGTATCTTTTCAGATATATTCATTTACCCAATTAACAATGACCATCCAATTAACTGCAGCAATCAGAATGTGCCAAAAAAGTATGAAGGCAATTTACATAACAAAAATGAGTTGATCAAAAAATTCTCACAAGGGTGTAACAAAGAAGTTTAAAGATGCATTTCATGAGATTTTTAATTAAGGTTTAAAGATGTAATTTGCTGAACTGCTACTGAGGCTACTGTAACAAATCTATGGCCTCCCTTTAGAAATTCTCTTGATAAAACTCTGCTACTTCCAGAGGTTTGTGTGTTATATTTAGAGATGTGCATATTCTGCTCACTATGTACAGGGACAGGACAGCATGAGTCCGTTCGATTGCTTTTGTCCACTGTCATTCAATTAGAACAAGTTAGATTGAAAACCAAAGTAAGTGGACTGTAAGAGACCCTTTGGAAACAGTGATCATAGTACGGTAGGTTTCAGGGTGGTCGTGGAGAAAGTTAAGATTGGTCCTAAAGTTAACGTCTTAAATTGGGTGAAGGATAAGATCCAGCAGAACCTGAAGATTGAGATAAGGATCTGCTGCAAGAGTGAAAAACAACACCTGATAAGTGGGTAAAAAAAAGACACAAAGTATAACTAACTCAGCGTGTCAGGCAGCATCCCTGGAGAACAAGGATAGGTGAAGTTTCGGATCGAGACACTTCTTCAGACTGAAGAAGCGTCCCGACCCAAAACGTCACCTACCCATGTTCTCCAGGGATGCTGCTTGACCCGCTGAGTTATTTCAGCACTTTGTGCCTTATCTTTGTCAACCAGCATCTGCAGTTCCTTGTTTCTACCTGATAAGTGGATGGTGTTCAAAGGCAAGATAGTAAGAATTCGGAGTCACCATGTCCCTGTAAGGATAAGAAGCAAAGATGGTATAGAAACATAGAAACATAGAAAATAGGTGCAGGAGTAGGCCATTCGGCCCTTCGAGCCTGCACCGCCATTCAATATGATCATGGCTGATCATCCAACTCAGTATCCTGTACCTGCCTTCTCTCCATACCCCCTGATCCCTTTAGCCACAAGGGCCACATCTACAGTAACTCCCTCTTAAATATAGCCAATGAACTGGCCTCAACTACCTTCTGCGGGAGAGAATTCCAGAGATTCACCACTCTCTGTGTGATTAGGGAACTTTGGTTAACAAACAATATTAAAGGTTTGATCGCAAATAAGTATATCAGGCATTGGCATTTGGTATCAAAAGAATCCATTGACATTTATGGGGGATGTAGGAGAAAACAAGAAAGAAATCAGGAGGGCGATTAGAGGATGTGAATGGGCCTTGGCAAACAGGATCATGGAGAATGCCACAACCTTTTGTTCCTTTATCCCGTTTGTTGCATACTATCGTCAAAGAAAAAAGTCTACATGATTACAATGAAGCCACCCACAATTTACAGATAAAGTATAAAGGATGGAGGATAATGGGTACAGCTGTCCACATGCGCTACATTCTCCATCATTTTCAAAAAGATCAGGTAACCAGATTCCAAGACAGTGCAAACTATTGGGGGCCGAGACACGATGGCACAGCGGTAGAGTTGCTGTCTTACAGCGCCAGACTCAGGTTTGACTACGGGTGCTGTCTGTACAGAGTTTGTATTTTCTCCCTGTGATCGCGTGGGTTTTTTCCAGGTGCTCAGGTTTTCTCCCACACTCCAAAGATGCATGTTTGTAGGTTCATTGGCTTGTTAATTGTAAATTGTCCCTTGTGTGTAGGAAAGTGCTGGTGTACGGTGTTATTGCTGGTCAGCGTGGACTCCGTGGGCTGAAGGGCCGGTTTCCACAATGTTTCTCTAAATGTCTAAAAAGTCTACTGAGAAGCTTTCAACCAAATGGTCCCTTCCATCTCTTTACATTGTCTCACTCATTCATTTCCTTTGTCCTGTCAAGGTTTAAAACACTTACCACAGTGGCTCAGAGCATGCAGAACATGAAAGTAAAAACACAAACATGAGCAAATGTTCAAACATAAAACTTCACATGTTTAATGGGAAGCTGGTTTAATGCAAAACAGAACACAATAGAAGGATCTGCGGAAAGGGTGAAGTGCAGCAGTAGGGCATCAGGATCGCCATAGTAGAATTAACTTCAATTAGAGTTTAATTTAGAGACACAGCATGGAAACAGACAGTTTTGCCCAATATGTCCACACCAACCATTGATCACCCATTCATACTAGTTAGATGGTATCCCACTTTCTCATCCATTGAAGGGATTCAAAGTAACATTAGCAAATTTGCAGATGGCACAAAGCTGGGTGGCAGTGTGAACAGTGAGGAGGATGCTATGGGAATGCAGGGTGACTTGGACAGGTTGGGTGAATGGGCAGATGCATGGCAGATGCAGTTTAATGTGGATAAATGTGAGGTTATCCAGTTTGGTAGCAAAAACAGGAAGGCAGATTATTATCTAAACGGTGTCAAGTTTGGAAAAGGGGAAGCACAACGGGGTCTGGGGGTCCTTGTTCATCAATCAATGAAAGTAAGCATGCAGGTCCAGCAGGCAGTGAAGAAAGCGAATGGCATGTTGGCCTTCATAACAAGAGGAGTTGAGCATAGGAGCAAAGAGGTCCATTTGCAGTTGTACAGGGCCCTAGTGAGACCACACCTGGAGTATTGTGTCCTGGAGTACTAGGACATTCTTGCTATTGAGGTAGTACAGCGTAGGTTCACAAGGTTAATTCCCAGGATGGTGGGACTGTCATATGCTGAGAGAATGGAGCGGCTGGGCTTGTATACTCTGGAATTTAGAAGGATGAGAGGGTAACTTATTGAGACATATAAGATTATTAAGGACACGCTAGAGGCAGGAAACATGTTCCAGATGTTGGGAGAGTCCAGAACCAGGGGCCACAGTTTAAGAATAAGGGATAAGCCATTTAGAACGGAGATGAGGAAACACTTTTTCACACAGAGAGTTGTGAGTCTGTGGAATTCTCTGCCTCAGAGGGTGGTGGAGGCCGATTCTCTGAATACTTTCAAGAGAGAGCTAGATAGGGATCTTAAAGATAGCGGAGTCAGAGGATATGGGGAGAAGGCAGGAACGGGATACTGATTGTGGATGATCAGCCATGATCACATTGAATGGCGGTGCTGGCTCGAAGGGCCGAATGGCCTACTCCTGCACATATTGTCTATTGTCTATAAGAACATGGACAAAATAATGTAGTATTTCCAGTATATTCCAGAATGTAATAATTTCCAGTATTTTCTGTCCTATTTTAGATTTCCAGCCTCTGCAGTTGTTTTAAATGTTCAAATCTCATCATGGTGGCTGCAGAATTAAAAGGCAATTAATTTCTGAGTGATGGGCTGACAATCTGGCATTGCAATATGCAATAACTTCATATTTTGTAGTTATGAAATTTTGTTTGAATGAAGCCACTGTTTACATTTGTGGGATGGTAGAATGGAAGAAGTGTTCAATGTTATGGCAGGTTTGTAACTTGTGGAGGTGTGGGCACAGGGATACGAAGGTAAGGCTTCTGCTGAGGACAGACCTTTCAGCATTGGAGAGGGGGAGCTCAGGGGGAATGGTGAAGACACAACAGAGTCTGAGAAGAGCAGAAGTGTGGATGGGACTCAGGGGAGATACCATGGAGGAAGGAAGGAGGCTCAGAGGGAAGAGGGGTGTGCGGGGTAGTATAGAAGCGGGGAGTTTACATTAGTGTTCTTAGAAAATAGAACCTACCATCACACCCCTGCATGGTCTCGGTATGATTCAGGCACAAGTAATGCAGCTGACTTCTAACTTCCCTACGGAATGGAGTCACAAGCTGCTCAAGGATACTAAATGTCACACGGAGAAATGTGTCCAGTTCTGGTCAGCACATTGTATGAATAATGGTCCTGTCCCACTTAGGCGATTTTTCAGGAGATTGTCAAGTTGCCGGCAGTCGCCTGAAAAACCGGCGACTGTAACAGCGACTGTCAGAGTGGAACACGCACACATTGCTTCCTTCACCAGCCCGTTATGCAGGTGGGGGACAGGGCAAGCGCTGAGTGAAATTCACACGGTGCAAAGCCAAGGTGACACCGCGATGAACAGGAAGGTTGGCGCTGTAATTAGGACGGCTAAAGCACTGTGTACGGTAAGTCCTTTAAAAGGGGGGGGAGAGGGGGGGGGGAAGAGGGGGAGAAGGGAGGAGAAGGGCGGAGAAGGAGGGAGAAGGAAGGTGAAGGAGTGGCGACAACTTTTAAGAAGCCAGAGACACACGGCTATGAAGCTCGGCGGACATTAATGTTACCGGTCGGTTATGCTTAGTTCTGAAAACTACTGCTTACGTTTTTATTTTCCCAATGAGCCAATGAAATTCACCGGCTACAACCTACGAGAAACTACAAGAACCTTCGACCTCCTGGCAACCCACTAGGACCTCCTGGCGACCCACCTACTGCACGAGAATTCTCGCTACTCTCCATGACGGCTTCATCCTGGTCGGCGCTCATTTTTTGAAAACTTTGAGGCGACCATAATGAGGCCGCGACTAGTTCCCAGAATGCGGGAACTCCTCACGACCATGAAGGCGACTCCCCGGCAACCACCCGCGCACAAACGTGGCGACCATGTGGCGACTGCATAGTCTCCTGGAGTCGCCTAAAAAGTCACCTAAGTGGGACAGACCCATAACATGATTAAACTGGAGAGAGTGCAGAAAAGTTTCACAAGGATGTTGGAACGCTCGAGTTATCAGGAAGGATAGGGTAGGCCAGCTCTGTTTTCCCTGGAAAGAAGGAAGCTGATAGGGTAAAGGTATATAAAACTGTGAGAGGCGTAGATAGGGTGGATATCCAGAATATGTTTCCTAGGGTGGAGAAAGACTAGAGGGCATAGGTTTCAGGTAAGAGGGAGGAGGTTTAACAGGGATCAGAAGGGTATTTTTTTTTTTCTGGTTTGGGATTCCAGAGGCCTTGGTAGAGGCAGGAACAGTAACAACATATGAGAGGCATCTGGACAGATACTTGAATGAGCAGGGCACAGTGGGATATTGGATTAATGAATACCTTCCCTTCCAGGGTGGTCCTGATCTCCCATCTGCCTCCTTGGAGACCATTGAACTATTTTTAATCGGACTTTATCGGACTTCAATGTTATATCTTGCACTAAAGGTTGTACCCTTTATCCTTTATCTGTGCACAGTGGATGGCGTGAATATATTCATGTGTAGTCTTTTCTTTGACTGGATAGCACTTAAACAAAAGCTTTTCACTGTACACGTGACAATAAACTAAACAAGTGGGATTGGTCTAGATAGTCATGATGGTCAGCATTGGCATGGTGGGCAGAATGGCCTGTTTCTATGCTGTACAACTCTTTGATTGACTCCCAATACCAGCAAAGCCTTATGAACTAATTAAATAAAATACCACCAAGGAACAACTGATTCTTTTCTCTGTATTCCACGTGCTACAAAGTGCTGAAAGAGTCTGGCATTAACCAAATACTTCCATATTTTTAAAATATAAAATCAGCGCAAAGTCAATGCTGGAAAATGCAAGAGACTCGCTGCCGAAGCAACAATGCTCATTGGCATCTGAAACATTCAAAGACACGGCTTCAATGTCAGGAGATAAACTAAGAGGCCATGGAGCGCAGAGAGAAAGAGAAATTTGGAGATCTTATCATCTATGTTTGCCTCATCTTATAAAGACTAAATAATGTGGGATATGAAGAAAAAGGAGATGCTTTATGCAGATGTTACATCCAGAAGCGCCACTTCAGTGCAGCACTGGAATACTCTGCTAAATGAAACTTCATGCAGACAAGAACAAAGAGAATATAAAGTTTAAATGACAGGTCTGCTGAATGAATACCAGTCAGTCAACCCACATCAGTTCCCCAAGGAATTCCCGGGATATCATTTACGGTAATTGGCTATGTCTTATGTGCTGGAACAAATTGACCCATTTAATTGCAGGAAATGTTTGAAGTTCTTTGCCTGAAAAAAAATGTAAACTGTCAGAAAGGCATCAAAAGGAAAGCATTTATCTGGTTCACAGAGGCAGACAGTACAGCCCTAATGGAATAATTAGAGCATTAATATCTTTCATTGTTCACCAGTACATAATGACCAGAAAATTTGATTTTTGACCTTCTGAGTTCAATGGGGATACGGCATCCTTTCAAAGACACGCATTGCATAGGTGATGAGACAGGGCAATGCTCTCCACGCAAAGATAACAACCATCACCAGAAAAATGTGCAAATAAAGGGCACAGCATCAGGAAAGAAAGGTTCATCAGCAACATGGAATGGGAAGCCTTAATTTCCCAGAATTATTGCAAAGCAATACCTTCTCTTAAGGCACGCAAACGTTCCTTCTCCAACAGCCGAAATACAACAAGATTGGGAGAAGCAAGGAACTGCAGATGCTGGAATCTTGAAGCAAAACACAAAGTGCTGAAGTAACCCAGCGGGTCAGGCAGCATTTCTGGACGACATGGCTGATGCCTATTCTATCCATGAATGGCCTGACCCGCTGAATTACTCCAGCAATTTGTGTTATACTACAAGGTGTCATCCACTGCAAAGCATGTTTTCTCTCTGTACTCATAGAACAGCACAGCACAGGAACAGAATGGCCCTTCAACCCATTATATCCATGCTGAACATGATTAAACTAATCCCTTCTGCCTGCAAGAACTCCGTATTCCTCCATTCCCTGCAAATCTACTGTATGTGCCTGACAAAAGCCTCTTAAACACTACCATCATATTTACTTCCACCTCCATCTCTGGCAGCTCATTCCAGGCACCCATCTCTAACTGTGTAAAAAAACCTACACATCTCCCTTAATCCTTCCTCCTCTGACTTTAAATCTGTGCCCTCCAGTCTTTGACGTTTCTACCCTGAGAAGAAGGTTCTGACTGTCTAGTTAGAAATATATAATATGAGAATCATAAATAGACTATCAGATCAATTCTCAACCTCCGACATCCCAGAAAAAACAATACAAATTTACTAACCTCTCCCTGTGGCTAATACCCTCAAAACCAGGCAGCAGCATCCCGATAAACCTCTTCGGCAGCCTCTGCAAAACCTTCACTTCCTTCCTGCGATGGGGCGACAGTTTTGTGCTTTCCACAAGAAACCCAAACTCTCCTCGGATTCAAATTTTGTTTGATGGGGATGTTGATAGCACAATGCTTTCTGCAACATAAAGGAAAAGTTACACTGCTCCTCCCGTCTTTTGTAAGCCTCCCTGCACATAATCGGACACATTTGTTGTTGTGTGGTATTCACAGTGGAAGGGCAGGTCCCGCAGTTCACTGTAAGGATTATGGTGCATGGGGCACATCATCCCATTCAGAAAAGTGATGATAGATAGAACAAATAGTCAGACTTATTTATATGCACAACATGTTGAATAATGTTTAGTGTACAATGCCAAGATGGATCTTGTCAGTCAATGCTAAAAAATACCTCTCACAGGGCCAGAGACCCGGGTTTGATTCTGACATTGGGTGCGCTCTGTGACCATGTCAGTTTCCTCTGGGTGCTGTGGTTTCCTCTCACATCCCAAAGATGCACGGGTTTGTATGTTAACTGGCCATTGTATATTGTCCCTAATGTGCAGGGAGTAGATATGAATCTAGGATACCATAGCACTCACGTGAACGGATGGTCTACGGTCGGCGTTGGCTTGGTGAGATTGTTTCAATGTTGTATCTTTCAATCAAAACATTTAGATGCAATAGCTTAAAAACTACCGAGGCTGTGGGACGTATCAAAAAGACAAACAGCTCCTCTCCAGCTTATGAACATCTGACTTGTGTACAGCCCGCACAAACGAGGAGACCAGCAGGATGGATTTGCTGGCTGCTGCAGAGCTGTAGGCATTTTCTGCCGCATGGGAACTCAGGAACTGAACCTGGCCGTAACCTGGTGAGGGCCTGTAAATTGTTGCAGCCTCACTGAACCCATGTTCAATTTAGAAGCAAGGCAAGGCAAGGCAAGGCAAGGCAAGGCAACTTTATTTATATAGCACATTTCATACACGAGGCAGACTCAAAGTGCTTCACATAAAAACATGTCATACAATAAAATGAAATAATAAAATGAAATAAAATAGAAGAACTAAAAGAAAAGAAAAGCAAAATTAAAAATGCATTATAAAAAGTGCAAAAGTTAAAAGTGCAATGTAGTTAAGATTTAGCTGAAAGCTAAAGTAAACATAAAAGTTTTCAGTCTTGTTTTAAAAGTGGTCAAAGTTGAGGCAAGTCTTAAATCTTCAGGAAGTTTATTCCAGCTATTTGTTGCATAGTAACTAAATCCTGCTTTCCCATGTTTTGTATTTACTCTGGGAATTACTAGCAGATTGGTTTCAGAAGATCTTAGCGGTCTAGAAGGCTTAGAAGACCAACAGTAAGCAAGCCAAACCCAATCAAGATTCATCTGCAGATTGACAATAAGTCACTTCTGGATCTCTTAGGTTTTTGCATCTTGGTGCAACATTTATAAAATGTCTGTATAGGATTTAGTATAAACGTCAATCTCATTACGCACAAGAACAAAAGATTGAGAGCAGAAGTAGGCCATCTGACCCTCCCAGCCTTCTCTGCCATTCATGAGGACCATGGCTGTTCTTTCAACTCAGCACCATCTTCCAGCCAAGTCTCTTGAAGGTAAATTTGAAGCCACGTCTCTTCCAGCCAAATCTCTTCACCTAAGTGCTAAATGCCCCATCCCTCTTTCTCAGACTGTGACCTCTAGGGAAGGGGCAATCCATCGGCCCTGCCAAGCACTGTAAGAATTTTGAACGTTTCAAAGAGATCTTTCAGTTTTTGAAACTCTTGAGAAATAAAGGCCTAGGTCTGGATAAGGTCACAGGAACCAGTCTGGTGAATACCACTACTCCCCCTTTATGACAAGAGCAGGTAAGGAGGCCAAGATTGGAACCAGTACACCAGGTGTACTCTCGCCAAGGATCAATATAATTGCTGTAAGACATCTTCATTTGTCTACTCAAATCCTCTTCTAATAAAGGCCAACACACCATTTGCCTTCCTAATGACTTGCTGAAACTGCATGTTGGCTTTCAGTGACTTGTGCACTAAGGCACCCTGGTTCTATGAACATCAACAACACCCTGTCATATTCACTTAAAGAGTGTTCTGTGCATCTAGACCTGACATTTATCCACATGATATCCCCCTGCTGCATTCCTGCACACTCATTTAACTTGTCTGTATTCCTCAAAGCCTATTTACATCCTTCGCACTATTCACAATTCCCACCTAAACTTGTAACATCAGAACAAATGTAATATGTAAATGTAATATTTGATGCCCTTGTCCAAATCACTGATATATGTTTGTACCACTAGTCACGGCCTGACATCGTAGGGAAGATCCATTTACACCCACTCTGCCTTTTATCCATTAACCAATGCTTATGTTACCACTATTCCATGCACTCTAACCTTGTTCACCAACTGCCAGTATGGACTGAACGGAATGGATCGGGTAAACACACATAGTCTCTGCCTAGAGATGGGGAATTGAGGATCAGAGGACATATGTTCAAGATGAGGGAGGAAAGATTTAATAGAAACCTGAGGGGTCACGTTTTTACACAAAGGGTGGTGGGTGTAGAGAATGAGCTGCTGGAGGAGGCAAGTACTATCAGAATGTTTAAGAATCATTTAAACAGGTACATGGATAGGATAGGTTTAGGGGAATGCAGGCAGATGGGACTAGTGTAGATGGGACATGTTGGTCGGCGTGGGCAAGTTGGGCCAAAGGGCCTGTTTACACACTGTTGGAATCTATGACTGTATGAAATGGAAATGGAAATGGAAACAAATGTTGGTCACACATCATGAGGGTTGAGGGGTCGAATAAGACTTGGCTATCTTGTGGACAGCAGTTTTAGATGGCAGATTAGGAGAGCAATAGCAATTAAGATGGAAGGAAACAATGATCTATTTTTGATGTGTTGACCAGGAGGTAATATTTAAATATTGGCCTGGCTACTTTAAGTTTCCTGTTCTTATTTGAACTCCGCCATATAGGTAAAGATCTTTTAACATTCATTAACAAAATCAACCTCAGCCATGTTATGAGGGGATCTGAGCCCATGACTTTGTATAAGAGTCCCGATCCGAAACATCATCTAACTATGTCCTCCAGAGTTGCTGCTTCAATCGCTGAGATACTCCAGCATATCTGCAGCCCATTGTTTCTCCATAACTCTATGTCAGTGGAAAGACTGCAACCAATTGAATGAATGAATGAATGAATGAATGAATGAATGAATGAATAAGTTTATTGGCCAAGTATATTCACATACAAGGAATTTGCCTTGGTGCTCCGCCCGCAAGTGACAACATGACATACAGTGACAGTTAGGAATGACACATAAAACATTAAACATTATTAATAAAACATTAGCGATTAAACATGTGAATTAAATGAAATACCAGAGCAAAAGAAGGCTACAGATATTTGGTTATTGAGTATAGCTACTCCTAGTGGAAAAAAAGCTGTTTTTATGTCTGGCCGTGGCAGCTTTGACAGTCGCCTTCCAGAGGGAAGTGATTCAAAGAGTTTGTGGCCAGGGTGAGAGGGGTCAGAGATGATCTTCAACGCTCGCTTCCTGGCCCTTGCAGCGTACAGTCAATGGAGGGAAGGTTGCAGCCAATAACCTTCTCAGCTGATTGGATGATTCGCTGCAGCCTCCGGATGTCGTGCTTGATGGCCGAGCCAAACCAGACCATGATGGAGAAGGTGATGGCCGTATTGAATTGAATTGAACCATCATTGCCTGTGGCAGATTGTGCTTCATCAGTTGCCGCAGGAAGTACATCCTCTGTTGCGCCTTTTTGACTGTGGAGTCGATGGTAGCCCCCCGTTTAAGGTCCTTGGAGATGATGGTTCTCAGGAACTTAAAAGACACCACAGATGCGACTGTGGTGTTGTTGATGGTGAGTGGGGTGAGGGGAGGGGGGCGGGGCTCTCCTAAAGTCCTGGTTGACATATAAGGCATCAAGGTTATAGCTCGGAACTCAAAATGCCCCCAATCCACCCACCCCCACGGTTCTATAAACTGAACACTAAAAGCTTGGCTGTTGTGAGTCAGGTAATCCCTATGCAATTGATGTGCCTCTGTGACTCAGAAAGTCATTTCCCTCACTTGTGAATTCTTAAAGGGTCAGAATAATTCATTCCAATGTAACGAATTGGAACAAGGACGGATATTAATGGGAAGTGGCTGCATGGTAATTTTGTGCCGTCTCTTAGGGTTCGCATTGTTCTGAGCATCACTTACCTGACACACTTTCTCTCTTACTGAATACTAAAAGCTGCCAGTTTAGTTTCTGCTCTCAGGATATGTATGGGTAGCAGGATCTGTTTGAACAGTTTTCTGGATAAAGTGGCATATTAATCAAATAAACACACATTCACAAAGGTGCAATATTTGTTCTAGTCCAGAAATTAAAATCCAGGATTTTTACTTGCCTTTTAGCTATTCACGGCTTCAAAGCAAAGTCCTCACTGATTATCCTCTGAATATTTCTCCCAATTCCAGCATTTTCACATTCAAGCTCCATTTGGAGACTGTTGGCACAACACTCACATTTCCCTGTTATCGGAATAATTAAAAAATGAGAATCAAATATTTTCTGCATTTTTTAGACTAAAATATACGTCGCAAATTCTCAGGAACAGAATCTTCAGGATCAGAATTTGTGCAAATGTACATCAGCGGTCACCTTGTCTACTGAATCTGAGGTCTGAGACAAGATCTGATCAGCAATGAGGTCTTGCTGTGGATTCACAACGAGTTTGAACAGTGTGTTCAACATTGTGGATCAATAATAACACTGCCTCAACTGTGAGACAAATAGAGAACCGTTCCCACACATTTTGACTCTGCCTGCCTATTCAGTCCATCTGGGTGCATATGTTTCGATCTCTTGACTACGCCCTGTCTTTGAGAAACACAGACATTTTGAAATAGACTCTGGTGAAGAGAGTGCTGTGTCTGAATATTTATCCATCAAAGCACCAATCCTTGCACCGACCCAAGGAAACATGAATTTTATCTTCCTTCATTCAAAAAAACCTGCTCATCACTAGTTAATCTCCTCTGCACCCTCTCCAGTGCTATCATATCCCTCCTATACCTTTGTGACCAGCACTACTCGCAGTACTACAGCTGACATCTAAGCAAGGTTTTATAAAGTTGGAGCATAACCTCCCTTCAATGCCCTGACTAATGAATACCAGTATCCACTATGCCTTCCACATTAGGTTATCAACCTGTGTTGACACCTTTAAAGATCTTCCGACTTGTACTCCGAGATCTCTTTGTTCCTCAATACTTCCGAAGATCCTGCTATTCATGGTGTATGGGCTGGTCACTTTTGTACTCCACAAATGCATCACCTCACATTTATCTGGATTAAATGCCATCTGCCATTTTTAGCCCATTTCACCAAAACATTGACATCTCCGATTCAGATTATTTTATTCAATGGGTTTCAATTACCTTAACTGTGTTGTTACACACTCATCAACAACCTCAACCAACTTTGTTAAACATGATCTTTCAGTAACAAACCAGTGCTTATCAAATCTCCTTGTTCAATTGGTTAATTTTGCTCTTGATAATTATACCCTACTCCCGTAATGGCCACCTCGCCAGCAGTCTGCCTTATCCCTTCTCTGTTTTTATTATTTTATTTTAAGTATGTCTTGAATGTTTGTTTTAATGTTTCTTGGTACGTTTTATGTAGGGGAGTTGGGGGGGAGGGATTGTGGGAAAGTTTTTCCAGTCACTTACCTCGACGGAGATGCGATTTTCTCCGTGTCGCAACTCCGTCCCCCCCTGCGGCCTACAACGTGGATGGTGCGGCTTTTCTTCAAGCCGCGGGTGCGGTGTGGACTTACCATCGCGGAGCCTGGGATCTTTTGCCGAGGATCGCCAGTGTTGGAGCTCCAACCGCGGGGCCTGTGGACTTTAACACCGTGACACCGTCTCCGATAAGAAGCGGCTGACTCGGGAGCTCCATGCCGCGGAGTGTTGCGATCCGTCCTGACACCGGAGTATCGATCATCCCGACTAGAGGGCTTGAACAGCGGACTGTCGGCAGCGGCACTGCGGAGGTTTCAAGGCCCCGACCACGGGAGAACAAAGGAGGAAGATGACTGAACTTTATTGCCTTCCATCACAGTGAGGAATGTTGATTCCACTGTGGTGGATGTTTATGTTAAACTTTATTTTATGTGCTGTGTGTATTTTTTATTTTTTACTTAGTATGGCTGTAACGTCTCAAATTTCACTGTATCTTAATTGGTACATGTGACAATTAAATTGAATCTTGAATCTTGAATCCAATTGAAATTAACTGGGAACATTCCTATTTAAAGGTCATACGATTAAGGACCAGGATGAAGCCATTTAGCCCTTTGAGCCTGTTCTGCCCTGTACCTAGACCTGACTGACATCAGTGCCATTTCCTTGCACCAGTCCCAACATTGCATAATTCCCTTAATATCCAGAAAAGTTCTGAATCTCCAAAGCCCTCTGGGGTAGGAATTTCTAATGATTTCTGACGATTCTCCATGCACTAGGTGAAAATTAAAATGAAGGCAGTCTCACAATAAAAAGTGAGCCACTTTGATCTGAAAGTAGCTGCAGTTTTGCTATGATGCTCATTCAAAGATTAAGCTATACATAGAGGGAGCAGCACGTATGGCTGTTGCCTCACAGCTCCAGTGACCCAGATTCACTCTCACTCCCCCAAGAAGTAGCTTAAGGTAGTTGCATTGGAAGAAACTTCAGTAGAGCATGGGTCTGTTAAGTAAATACTTTGTAGGGAACAACACTAGAACAGGCAACTTTGGGATCTTCAATTTTATTCCCAAGACTCCTGTATTTATATTGAATATGAAAAGATTCATAACACTTTCTCCTTCCAATATGGCCTGTCAAGCTTTCAACCCTCCTTCCCTGTACTCCTAGATCACATGTTTTAACCTGGTCTGTCCCCCATTGTTCTTCACTCTGACCAAAACCAGGTTTCCAACTATCTTGGATCCCCTAGTCTCTGGAACAAGACCTCGCCCTGTCAGGGTCGTTCAGTGGCTGGTCTGCAACAACCACCTCATGCAAAATAATTTACATACAGGCATCTTCCACTTGTTGGAACTAGAGCAGAAGCAAGTCACCCTCATTCTCATGGGATTGCCTGAGGAGATGGAAAGCCCATTACCTTGTCCAGTGTCCACCATTCTAACTCTACAGAAGTATTTACATGCCATTTCCCTTATGATCTCCTTAACTTATTTCCACATTCAATTTAATTCTCAGGCCTTTGAGTTGAACGCACTTGTTCAGGATGTGTACCGTGAGGCAAAGGATTCTCTATGCCAAATGTGCTGAACACATTGTTTTCTGATTTAGCAAAATAAAGATTTATTGTTTCCCACTTTAAAATATGCAGCTTCCATCTGGCATCTTGTACCCATTTCTGTAACATTGCTGATTCTAGCTGCTCTTTTGGTTCTCTGAGCAACCCAGTCTCCCAGTTGCTTTTTGCCACTCTTTATTTAGTCTTTATTACTGTTATGCCTATTGTTCCCCTGAGCAAATATTTGTTAAATATGCTCCATTGCCTTATAATGAAAATAGCTTCCTTTAATTTGTCATGCATTCTTTATAATATTTTATGGTCATTAACCAACCAATGAAGCCACGACAGCTAATGGCCAGTCTCATTCACAGAGACAGATGATGCGACTCACTCTTTTAAATGCTGAAAAACACTCTTGGGGAATTTTATGTCCGTTTCTTAATCAAGTCACTATTGCCATTTTCTTACATTCCCTAAGCTTACCTTATTCATCACTCTTCACTTGTTTCTTAATCGTCAAGTCAAGAGACAAAACCATTTACAAGGCACGGAGTATAGAAGTTGAAACGTTATGTTACACTTGTACAAGATGTTGGCGAAGCCACACTAGGAGTATTGTTTTCAGTTTTGGTCAGCCTGCTATAGAAAATGTGCCATCAAGCTGGAAAGAGTGCAGAAAACCTTACAAGGGTGTTGCCAGGACGAGGTATTGAGTTATGGAGAGAGATTGGACAGGCTAGGACTTTGTTCCCTGGTGCATAGGAGAGAGTAAGGGGTGATTTTATGGAGATGCATAAAGTCGATCGCCCGTGTAGACTAGTTCTATGTTATCACACTTTCTCATCCACTTCCTGCACATTGGGAACAATTTTTCAGAGGCCATTTAACCTACAAACTCCCCATCTTTGGGGTGTGGGAGGAAACTGGAGCAGTCGGAGGAAACCCATGCAGTCACAGGGAGAACGTGCTAACTCCACATAAACAACACCCGAGGTCAGGATTGAAACTGGTCTCTAGTGCATTGATGTCGTACCAATTCTATTTTTAGATTCCTCCACATTTTCATCAACTCTCCCCAGGTTCCAAAGCACTCGCCAACACACGCAGGGCAATATACAATGGACGATTATATTACATGCCACATGTCCATGTGATGTGGGAAGAAACCAGAGCACCCGAGCGTAACCCACATGGATGCATGAAGAAACTCAATGGATCAGTTAGCATTTGAGGAGGCAACGGGGGAGTTGACATTTTGGATTGAGGCCTGCATCAGCATTGGTGCCGAACCGTAGCTAAGGTAGGATTAGGGTTGTGTAAGGTTGGTTCAAAAAACTGATAGTTGCAGGGAAGTAGTTGTTCCTGAACCAGGTGGTGTAGAACTTCAGGCCTCTGGGCCTCCAGACTGATCGCAGCAGTAAGAAGAGGACATAGCCCGGATGGTGCAGGTCCTTGACGATGGATGCCACTTTCTTGAGGAAGCGCCTTGTGTAGATGCAGTCGATGGTGGGAGGGCTGTACTCATAATGAACCAGACTCAGTTGACTGCTCTCTGCAGCCTCTTGCATTCATGTGTTGGAATTGCCTACCAGGCCCTGATGCGACCAGTCACATGGCCCAGACCACATCTTCTGATATTCCTTCCCTAAACCTGTCCCAACCCTCTGCGTTTCTCTCTGGCCAGCTTTGTTTTGATAACACCTTTCCTCAGCGTTTTTGCATTTCGAGTATGAATACAAATGCACGTTGTTACATCAGTGCACCTTGACACCTTAGATTAGATTAGATTAGATTATTCCTTTAATAATCCTTTTTCAGGAAATTACAGTGCCACGACAGCTTCAAGACAAACATAACACCACGCTTTCATACATAACAAGTTAAAATACGTTAAAATACAAGTTAAAATACAATTAATTTAAAAAAAGTGCAGTTATTTATGCTCATTATAAAGTCTTATAGCAGCTGGTAAACAGGACTTCCTGTATCTCTCCGTTTTGCACATTGGTGCAATCAGCCTCTGGCTGAAGATGCTGCTCTTGATCACCTTCAGGGCATGGAGTGGGTGAGTGGGGTTTGTCATTATGGAACCTAGTTTATTTAGTGTTCTGGCCTCTGCCACCTGCTGGACCGTTCGTTGCTCAGCCCCGACCACTGAGCCGGCCTTCCTGATTAGTTTGTCCAATCTGTTTTTATCCGCTATACGGGCGCCATCTCCCCAACAGGCCACAGCAAAAAACAGAGCACTGGCCACCACTGAATGGTAGACACTGCACAGTAGGGGTTGGCAGATATTAAAAGACCTCAGCCTCCTTAAAAAATACAGTCGGCTTTGTCCCTTCCTGTACACCGCCTCCATATGACACTTCCAGTTCAGCTCACTGTCAAGCTGCACCCCAAGGTACCTGTGATTAGCAACCACCTCCACCTCAGTGCCCTTAATGGTGATCGGCGTTGCTTGAGTCCTCCTCCTCCCCCTCCTAAAGTCCACCACTATCTCCTTTGTTTTTTTTTGTGTTAAGATGGAGATTATTGTGTGCGCTCCACTCCACAAAGTTACTTATAATGTCTCTGTATTCCTCCTCATTGCCCCCTTTAATGAGGCCGACAACAGCTGTATCATCCGAAAACTTCTGCAAAAAGCAGCTGTTGGTGTTCCATTGGAGATCCGCTGTGTAGATGGTAAACAGGAACGGAGCCAGCACAGTTCCTTGTGGTGCCCCTGTGCTGCTCAAGATGGTGCCCGAGACACTGTTCTGTAGGCGCACGTACTGTGGTCTGAGGGAAAGGTAATCCAAACACCACAGTACCAGTGATGGATCCACTTTCATCTTCTCCATCTTCTCCCCTAGCAGTCGGGGCTGAATAGTGTTGAAGGCGCTTGAAAAGTCAAAAAAAGTAATCCTTACAGATGCATCAGTAGTGTCCAAATGTGTGTACACCCTCTGCAGCATGTAAATGAGGGCATCATCGACACTGATGTTAGGCTGATATGCAAACTGTAAAGGATCCATGTGATTTGACACACTAGTCCTGATGTAGGAAAGGACAGGTCTCTCAAATGTCTTCATTATGTGAGAAGTGAGCGCTACTGGTCTGTAGTCATTGTAGAGAGTGGGATGGGTCTTCTTTGGAACAGGTACCAGGCAAGATGTTTTCCACAGCCTTGGAACCCTCTGTAGACGTAAGCTCAGGTTGAACAGGTGTGTTAGAATACCACACAGCTCTGAAGAGCAAGTCTTCAGTAGCCTTGGGCTGGTGTCATCAGGCCCCACTGCCTTCCCTGGCTTCAGTCTGTCCAGCATCACCTTGACCTGAGCAGTATAAAGAGTCATGGGTGGGGCTGCCGGTGGAGTGGGAGGTGGAAAGAGGGGACTCCGTACAGGTGACATCTCAGGAGTGATGGAGAGAGGGATGGGAGGTGGAGAGGAAGCAGCAATGGTCAGCAGACCAGGTGGGGGAGGCTGGGGTGGTGTGGAGCCGTCGAATCTGTTGAAGAATCAACTTTTGTTCCCATATCTAACGTTGCCAATATAGTCACCGCCATGAATAACCAATGTGTTTAGCCTTAAAATGAATACATGCCTGAGTGCGTTGGCATTTCCCCTATCAATTAACAGATTGAAAAATATTTGGCAGTTTGCTTTTTCTCTGTTTCAGGATTAACTTAATCTCGTCAAGCTTGACTCCATAGATAAGAACCCGGTGTCTGTGAGACTGAATTTCATCTTCCATTCATATTAGATGTCCCTGACTTTTGTAAAATGGAAATTCTTGGTTGGCAGACAACTACCTCTTTATCGTTTTTTAAATCCTTAATTATCTGCAAATGGTAAGCGCCATAACTGCAATTTTGTCCCATGACCTGCAGAATTCAGTGGGTCTTTGCATTGCATCTTACTGATTAGCAAGCTAGTAAAACATCATGTCCTCTGCAGAGATCTGGGACCTGGAAAGAGAACGCAACATCTCAACCAGTGAAGAATCCTTACTGAGACACAGGCTTCCAACTCAGGAGGTATAAATCAGCTTTGTTAATCAAATATAAAATTGTGTTCAGAATGTAAATTAGGGAGGGAATGAGAGGTGAGCCTGAGGGAGAGGGCACTCATTAAAAGAGACAGAAATCAAGTCAAGAGAAGTTGAGAGTTTAATTATCCTAAGTCCCAGCAATGCTGCAGCCATGATCATATTGAATGGCGGTGTATTCTATGTATTCTAACAAGCCCATTAATACAACAGCGCACAAATAAATAAACAATAATCAATAATAACTAATAATCAGCAATACCACATAGCCATACCATGATTGTATAAAAGTGAAGTCTGTAGTGCAACCAGAAACCATCCTTGGAAGATTATAATTACTGAGTTAATGGTTAGTGCTGTGTCATGTTCAAGAGCCCGATAGTTGCCAGGAAGAAGCTGTTCTTGAACCCAGAGATCCTGCTTTTCAGCTCCTACACCTCATTCCTGAAGGTAGTCGCGAGATTACCATGGACAGGATGCTGTGGGTCTTTGAAGATATTATATTAGCTACGTTTTCAAGGCACTGCCTCCCATAGATCCTTTTGATGGTGGGGTGTTCAGTACTCATGATGTACCAGACAATGTCAACCACTCTGCAGTTTCCTTCATTTCTGGGCTTTTGAATTACCGAATCAGGCTGTGATGCAAACAGTATAGCTCTCGACTGTATGCTGTAGAAGTTTGATAGAGTATTCGGCAACATACTGATTCTCATCAATCTTCTAAGGAAGTAGAGGCATTAATGAGATTTCTTTGTGATTGCATTGATGTGTTGGGCCCAGGACATGGAATTTTCGGAGATCTGCACACCCAGTAACTTGAAGTGGTGACTTTTCACCACCGCCATCCTGTTGATAAAGACACTTTCATGGATCCCCAGCTTTCCCTTCCTGAAGGCAACAATCAGCCTCTTGGTCTTACTGACGTTGAGAACAAGATTATTGAACTGGCACCATTCACTCAGATTATCCTTCTCCTTCGTTACCCATTATTCATCAAACAACGGTGATATTAGTCGGTGAATTTAAAGATGTCATGGGAGCTATATCTGGCAACAGAGTCATGGATATAGTGAGAGTGGAGCACACAGCCTTGAGCTTCTCCTGTGGTCAATGGCTATCGAGGAGGAAGTGTTGTTGGCCATTCATACTGATTGTGATCTGCCAATAAAGATGTTTGGAATAGACAATAGACAATAGGTGCAGGAGTAGGCCATTCGGCCCTTCGAGCCTGCACCGCCATTCAATATGATCATGGCTGATCATCCACAATCAGTACCCCGTTCCTGCCTTCTCGCCATATCCCCTGACTCCGCTATCTTTAAGAGTCCTATCTAACTCTCTCTTGAAAGCATCCAGAAAATTGGCCTCCACCACCCTCTGAGGCAGAAAATTCCACAGATTCACAACCCTCTGCATGAAAACGTTTTTCCTCATCTCCATTCTAAATGGCTCACCCCTTATTCTTAAACTGTGGCCCCTGGTTCTGTACTCACCCAACATCGGAAACATGTTTCCTGCCTCTAGCGTGTCCAACCCCTTAATAATCTTATATGTTTCAATAAGATCCCTTCTCATCATTCAAAATTCCAGTGTATACAAACCCAGCTGCTCCATTGTATCTACATATGACAGTCCCGTCATCCTGGGAATTAACCTTGTGAACCTAGGCTGCACTCCCTCAATAGCAAGATTGTCCTTCCTCAAATTAGGAGACCAAAACTGCACACAATACACCAGCTGTGATCTCACTAGGGCCCTGTACAACTGCAGAAGGACCTCTTTGCTCCTGATCTCAACTCCTCTTGTTATGAACACCAACATGCCATTTGCTTTCTTCACTGTCTGATGTACCTGCATGCTTACTTTCAGTGACTGATAAACAAGGACCCCTAGATCTCATTGTACTTCCCCTTTTCCCCACTTGACACCATTCAGATAATAATCTACCTTCCGGTTTTTGCCACCAAAGTGGATAACCTCACATTTATCCACATTAAACTGCATCTGCCATGCATCTGCCCACTCACCCAACCTGTCCAAGTCACCCTGCATCCTCATAGCATCCTCCTCACAGTTCACACTGCCACCCAGCTTTGTGTCATCTGCAAATTTGCTAATGTTACTTTTAATCCCTTCATCTAAATCATTAATGTATATTGTAAATAGCTGCGGTCCCAGCACCGAGCCTTGCGGTACCCCACTCCTCACTGCCTGCCATTCTGAAAGGGACCCGTTTATCCCTACTCTTTGTTTCCTGTCTGCCAACCAATTTTCTATCCATGTCAGCACTCTACCCCCAATACCATGTGCTCTAATTTTGCCCATTAATCTCCTATGTGGGACCTTATCAAATGCTTTCTGAAAGTCCAGGTACACTACATCCACTGGCTCTCCCTTGTCCATTTTCCTAGTTACATCCTCAAAAAATTCCAGAAGATTATTTAAGCATGATTTCCTCTTTGTAAATCCATGCTGATTACATAGAAATAAAAAGGTGAAGTTTCTAAATTTGAATATTTTGTTTCTCTTAAATCATCTTACATAAATTAAAATCTGAAGGAATGTGAACTTGCATTATCAGTAACAGAAAAGTTGCTGAGCATTTTTTAAGACAATTTTGTTGTAAAGGCTTACTTAAAATTAACTGAATATGCCCTGATTTTTACTGGCAAGCTTGGTGGCATATCAGGAGCAAGTGCTAATTCTCTCCCTGAAATATATTGTTAGATTAAAGATTGAGAATTTCAGTGGTGGGTTAAGATTAACATTAAGCAAAATTGAGGAGCAAATGAGAAGAAGCCATAGAAAGCACCAGCTGTTGTAGGAAGGGGAAGTGTGGAAGTCATTAGACCTAGCGTAAAACACTGAATGGATAATTACCACACCATGCCAGGGGTCAAGACTTTAAGCTACCTCAGGAGTGTAACATTTCTGGATGGTTGGGTACAAGATTAACAAGTTCAAAGTGCTCAGATCAAAGTTAATGTTAAGGGCCACTGACCAGAGTTAATGATGTCTTTGATACAAAGAACTCAAGGACATATTTACATTTAGATTATATAATTACAAATAGCAGGTATTAGAGAAAAATAAAAGTAATTAGTGCTGATGCGATGACTAGTGTTTAAAGATGAATATATATAGTGCTGGTTTATTTTATGCTAGGTTACGATGCACACATGTGCTTGTGACTAGTACATTAGGGAAGAATCTCTCAGGATACCAGAGAGATTATCAGAGTCCCAGAGCACAGTAGCAGGTCCTTCAGTCCATCAGGTCCGTGTGAACCATCAGGCAGAAATCTAATTTGATTTCCCCCACTCCCTCTAGATCCTTCCCTTCACCTATGACTTTGGGGCAATTTACAGTGGACAATTAACCTACTATCCTACAGGTCTTTGGGATGAGGGAGAAAGCCAGAGCAAGCTTACGAAACCCACAGTCACGCAGAGAACATGCAATCTCCACATGGTATCCAAGGTCAGGATTGAACCCAGCTCTCTGGAGCCTTTAAGTAGTGGCTCTGCTAGCTGCACCATGGTTCTCCCACTGTTATATTCCAACAGGTATGCAGTAAATCAAAAATTACTTGAAATGTAATGATAAGTCCTTGAGTTGAGTGTTGGAGTAAAATACTGCACAATTGGGGCAGCATGGTGGGCCAGCGGTCGAGTTGCTGCCTTGCAGCTTCAGAGACCTGGGTTTGATCCTGACACGAGGTCCTGACTGTATGGAGTTTGTACGTTCTCCCCTTGACCACGTGGGTTTTCCCCGGTTGCTCCCGTTTCCTCACACATTCTAAAGACATACAGGTTATTGTTTAATTGGCTTCAGTAGAATATTGAAAATTGTCCCCAGTGTGTAGGATAGTGCTGGTGTATGGGGATCGCTGGTCAGCGGGAACTAAGTGGGCCAAAGGGCCTGTTTCCGCACTGTCTCTCTAAACTAAACTAATCTAAAGGACACATCAGACTGCAACTTCTTGATTTCCATATTCCACTTCACATACATGGACTCCAAGATATGCTGTCTACAATAATGATTACTGCTGCAAATCCTTACATTTTTCTACAGACTAAATCTGGGCCAATACACATGCTTTCAGGAGAGTGTACAAGATACTGTTAAGGTCAGGGAACAGCAATTGCTCAATCCAACTCTCTGTTCAATATATGCAGCAAGGTTAAACTCTACGTCATGAGTCAGTTGGTGAAACCTGACTAAGTTAAAATTTGACCCAATAAATAGGATTAAACAAAAGAGGAAGAAATTATTATATATTGTCACTTCACGACAAACAGGAGAAGCATCAAAACCAAAGCTAGTATACACATAGCATGCATAAGCAGTCAATAGTTTATCAATTATTTAATTAATAATAGATCGGACAGACTTGCAAACTATTAATGTAATGTCTAATTAACTGTGATTGGATCTTTAACTAATAACATAATATGCTGAATTGATGTCTTAGGAATTAAGTAGAACCAGAATCTCAGCCAGAATTGATTTTGGATTGAAATTCATATTTTGACCACATCTTAAATATCCTTGCAGATGAACATTTCTAATTAAACCTTTTCCTTTAAAGACAGTCTCAAGTAAATAACCTTCTGGTGACCAGGCTACTAAATCACATGGTATATATAGTGACCAGAGGTTTTCTATCATAGAAGTTGAAATTTACTGGAAAAATCAGTGATGTATAATCAATTTCACTCTTGCATTTTCAATACAAAGTGATTATATGGTCATGATTTATAGGACTATATAAGCTCAGATGTAGTTGAATTATATATTTCAATATTTGTTAAACAAAAAAGTGTTCAATAAATGGTAATAGGAAAAACATATTTTAAAAAAATGTACAATCTC